>NC_088242.1:44406012-44646012 GCF_036934945.1 Oncorhynchus masou masou
CTGTTTCCATTGATCATCCTTGAGATGTTTCTACAACTTGGAGTCCACCTGTGGTAAATTCTATTGATTGGACATCATTTGGAAAGGCACATGCCTGTCTACATAAGGTCACACAGTTGACAGTGCATGTCAGATCAAAAACCAAGCCATGAGGTCAAAGGAATTGTCTGTAGAGCTCTGGGGAAGGGTAGCAAAACATTTCGGCAGCATTGAAGGTCCCCAAGAACAGAGTAGCCTCCATTATTCTTAAATGGAAGAAGTGTGGAACAACCAAGACTCTTCCTAGAGCTGATCACCCGGCCAAACTGAGCAGTCAGGGGAGAAGGGCCTTGGTCAGGGAGATGACCAAGAACCCGATGGTCACTCTGACAGAGCTGTGGAGTTTCTCTGAGGAGATGAGAGAACCTTCCAGAAGGACAACCATATCTGCAGCACTCCACCAATCAGGCCTTTATGGTAGAGTGTCTAGACGGAAGCCACTCCTCAGTAAAAGGCACATGACAGCCCACTTGGAGTTTGTCAAAAGGCACCTGAAGGATTCTCAGACCATGACAAACAATATTCTTAGGTCTGATGAAACCAAGATTGATCTCTTTGGCCTAAATTCCAAGCGTCATGTTTGGAGGAAATCTGGCACCATCCCTACGGTGAAGCGTGGTGATGGCAGCATCATGCTGTGGAGATGTTTTTCAGCGTCAAGGACTGGGAGACTAGTCACGATTGAGGGAAAGATGAACAGAGAAAAATATAGAGAGATCGTCGATGAAAACCTGCTCCAGAACGCTCAGGACCTTAGACTGGGGGGCGAAGGTTCACCTTCCAACAGGACAATGACCCTAAGCACACAGCCAAGACAACGCAGGAGTGGCTTCGGAAAAAGTCTCTGAACGTCCTGGAGTGGCCCAGCCAGAGGCTGGACTTGAACCCGATCAAACATCTCTGGAGAGACCTGAAAATAGCTGTGCAGCGATGTTCACACAGAGACACCAACAGGATGCTACGGCTCTGACACAACAAACCCATTTACACAGCACTAAGATGTGGAGATGTTAAAATGAAAATATTACGTTCTGTTGCTTACAGAACTGCAGGGGTAGAGAGGGGTAGTGTGTTATATGTTTACAATATCAAAGCCTAGTTCTAGTTGTCGGAAACCTCTACTGGGGGGCATTGGCATGGGAGCTAGACCAGCTCTGCTCCTGCATGGGTCTCGGAGGTGTAAATGGGCGTAACCCAACCCTGGGTGTTTGTTGGTGTTGGCATTTAAGGAAGTGTTTGGCCCAGTGAGGGTGTTCCCTGTTGGGCTGTTTCTTGGCCCAGCCTGATCCTGAGAACCGTCTGGGGAGCGCGCTCAGTCCGTCTCTTCAAAGTGTCCGGCCCCCCCAAGGAGGAAGTCCAGCCCAGTGCTGTTTGGAACAGGACGAGAACAGACAGACACACAGACTGACAGGAAGGAAGGTATTCCATGAACACGCAATGCTACCGTCCACCACACCCACCCTCGCCAGTCACCCACGCCAATGGGGGGGATTCCAAAGGGCCCTCAGCCATTTATTGTGATTTATTTCGCATTTTAAACTGCCCTACAGCCAACCTGATCAGAACCAGCTGAGGTGAGATAGGATCTAGTTTCCTGTGTGTTACAGACTGAAAGAAACCACTACACACACACATCTAAGAGAAGACTGATACTGACACCCACCTACACCATGACATGAAATATAGCCAGAAATGTAAATACCTTTTGGTATAGGTTGTAAAGTTTGATTTAAAAAAAAAATGTGGCTTGGATGATTTGTTTCCTCTGGGCCATGTGCAGGTAGGCCTACAGAATGAGTGTGTACAGACCAGATACTGTAATCTACTGTTGGAAAATAAAGTAGAGCCGCACACCCTAGTAGCTCAGATGCAAAAATGTAATGTCCAACGTTTCGACAGACAAGCTGTCTTCATCAGGGGATAATGACAAACACTGTGGGGTGACTCATTTATATAGTGTTAGAAGACACACACAGGTGTCTGTAATCATGGACAAGTTTGGCCTAATATCATTGGTTAATTCTCATATATTAAAATAGCATGCAAAAAAAACGTAAAAGGATAGCGTACAATCATAGATACAATTTGGCTACATAAGCCTACAAAACATTTACAATGGATAGCAAAATCACAACAATCACAAGAATGGCTTCAGATCAAAGTCTACGTTGAGACCGAAGGGAGCAAGGGTCTTTAAATGAAAGATCCAGGCAGCCTCTTGTTTTAACAATAAATTATCAAGGTCACCTCCTCTCCTAGGGAGAGTGACATGTTCGATGCCAATGTAACATAGAGACGGAATCGAGTGGTTTTTGTTCCAAAAATGGGCCGCAACTGGGTAAGTCAAGTTTTTGCACGTAATGGTGCTATGATGCTCCGAAATTCGTACTTTTAATTTGCGGCTTTGTTTTACCCACATCATTTTTACCACAAGGACATGTTATAAGATACGTGACTGCCTAAGTGGAGCACGTGATAACACCTTTGATTGGGATCTGTTTCCCTGTTTGACGGTGTTTGAAGAATCTACATTTATAAGTGCCATTGCATTGAGCACAACCATTACACTTGTAGTTTCCTTCCAGTAGGGGCGCAAATAGACGTGGTGCAATCTACTGTACCACCATTTACTGTATAGGACGCCAGTCTTCACAGCCCTACCTTTGCATAACCCAATTCAATGTAAAATATTTAAGACACAGTTTTTTATTTTTATTTTTATATTTTTTATTTCACCTTCATTTAACCAGGTCGGCTAGTTGAGAACAAGTTCTCATTTGCAACACTGAACAGGCCTATCCAATCAAGGGTCATGCTGTCTGACTTACTTTGTCAAAGGTGTCCCTAAAATCAAGTCATCATTCAGCGAACAGTCAATATTATCTAATTTATCAAGCTTATCTAGTTGCCTGATAACAAACAACATAGTTGGTTAATTCAATGCCTGTCGAATTGAGGAGCACATTCACGTTGAACTGGAATGGAAGATACCTGTACTGACCACTAGAGGACACTGTTCAATTTGCTTTTCTCTGCGAAGCTCTAACTTTCACAGACGAAGACCCTATCCAGTAACAACTCCTATCTCACTACCCCCTAAGCACATGTATATTTCGGGGGCCAGGTGGAACTACCATAACCTCTCCGCTAGATATTGTCACTGTTTTATGTCGACTGGATATCATATGTGTTTGATATTCACCAGGGTAGTTTGATCCACAAGTATATCACAGAGGTTTTGAAACGTTTGTCCTGAAGTAGCCAACCGCAGCAATGTGCTCAGAGACATTGTGTCGAGTTGCAGACATACTGGTTAACCATACTCTCATATTATGCATTGTGTGTGTTTGACAGGACCTGTAGCATACTTTCTGTGTTTGATCTCTGGGCATGTAACCTCTGTGCCCTCTGGCAAGTGACACTCAGGGACGTCAGTCAGTTGTGTAGAGATAGGCCACTCTACTGTGTGCTTACTGTAGAGATCAGCTACTCTGCTGTGTGCCTACTGTAGAGATAGGCTACTCTACTCTGTGCCTACTGTAGAGATCAGCGACTCTGCTGTGTGCCTACTGTAGAGATAGGCTACTCTACTCTGTGCCTACTGTAGAGATCAGCGACTCTGCTGTGTGCCTACTGTAGAGATAGGCTACTCTACTCTGTGCCTACTGTAGAGATCAGCGACTCTGCTGTGTGCCTACTGTAGAGATAGGCTACTCTACTCTGTGCCTACTGTAGAGATCAGCGACTCTGCTGTGTGCCTACTGTAGAGATAGGCTACTCTACTCTGTGCCTACTGTAGAGATCAGCGACTCTGCTGTGTGCCTACTGTAGAGATAGGCTACTCTACTCTGTGCCTACTGTAGAGATCAGCGACTCTGCTGTGTGCCTACTGTAGAGATAGGCTACTCTACTCTGTGCCTACTGTAGAGATCAGCGACTCTGCTGTGTGCCTACTGTAGAGATAGGCTACAGTGTGAGCTGGCTTAACATTGACTGTTTGGGTCAAAGTTACAGGATATGGTACAATAAGGTGCAGGATAAGGTACAGGATATGAAGTTATTACGATCTGTTGTGATTTGATCTGATGCCTAACTCCACCCACTACCCACGTCATGTAGAGCTCAGGTTTAAACCAAATGTTTTCTGTGTATTGGCTGATTGGTGTGGCCACACTACTACTGTAATACAGTAGGCTAAATAAGGCCTCTCTCAGAGGGCCAGCAACAGAGATAAGGCCTTGTCTCTCACAGCCCAGGGAGCCTAGTGCAGTATGGGTCAGTACAGGTCATCCTGTCAGCCAGCAGAGACTGATGGAGGGACTAATCCCACTGCTGTCATGAAGATGGATCAGATGAAAACACAAAACACTGTGGGCTCAGACTGACAGAGGCAGGTTTCAAAAGAAGTCTTGAGTGACTGACAACACATGCATGCAAGCAACCACGCACGGACGAAACACACACATACGCACACAATAAATCGGCATCAAGGGAATAGGAATTATGGGAATTAGGGTTGAGCCGTATTAGTTGGTTGATTTGATTAAATCAAATGGTACAGATTTGCAATCTATAAACAGTAGCTAAAACCAATAGCTATACCTACTCATTACACACACACACGCACACACACACACACATGGACCATGACACACAGATGGCCGCCCGGTCAGACCACAAGTGCCGTCTAACCCCTGCACCCTGCGGTGAGCTAGAACCCAGATTGCCAGTAAAAACGAGAGGATGCTTCATAGCTCAACTATTTGCTGGGTAAATGGAATGGGGTTGTGTGTGACCTCAAACACTTCACACTCTCGCTGAGGCAGGCTGTGTGTGTATGTGTGTGTGTGTGTGTGTGTGTGTGTGTGTGTGTGTGTGTGTGTGTGTGTGTGTGTGTGTGTGTGTGTGTGTGTGTGTGTGTGTGTGTGTGTGTGTGTGTGTGTGTGTGTGTGTGTGAGAGAGAGAGAGACAGACGGTGGAGGTGAGGTCCGCTGAGAGAGCTCGGGAGCAGTATGAGGACAGGGAGAGGAGGAACAGAGTCTCATCTTAAAACTATGAACACGTCAGGTTTCCTCAGAAACATTCAGTTCTCTTCTGTGGAAGTGTGGTTGTGTAAAGTTAGTGGGTAATGGAGAAAGTGAAATTGTAACTGTAATATGGTAGTTTGAGGTAAAAAAAAAACAACAACAAAAAACAGAACAACAACGTAGAAATGTATTTTAAATACAATGATAACTCAGAACATTATTGTACAATACCATAACCAAGGGCTTTGAATGGTATATAGATCTAGTTTTACGGATATTTCATTTGACTGTATTGTAAACAGACATATATTTTTGGTGATTCATTATCTTTCACCCCTCAGAAAATATTACGCAAATAAAACCAGCTGACACAAGTCTCACAGTTCAGTGCATGTCACGGTTCAAAACAAAAGAGGTCAAATATTGCACAGTAAAACCACAATCAATCAGATATATTGCAAAAAAGTTGTCAAAAATAAACATTTTCCAAGATAATGCATAGCAAAATGAACTATGAATTATCAATAACGGACCATTTCAAATCTAAAACTCACCTACAGTAAAGTGTACTCAAGAGGTGTGAGAGTCGTTAGCTACCAAATCCAACCGACTTATCATACAAAAGCTAAGTGGAATCCTGCCAGGCCGATTAGGCTGAATAGCTCAAGACTAAACACATATACAGAAGGACTTTAGCTTATGCGGAGAGACAAAAATGTAGATTGGAGAAGACAGACTGGGATCAGGGGTGTAGAGTGAAGGGGGTGGAGGTCAACTTTCCTCCAAAGAGTGTCGGGCTAAATTGTGTGTCAAAAAAACGCTAAGGAGTAGAATAATCCGCCTGCTGGACCCTTACTCCCATGTGGGTGTTCGCGTTTATATTTTACAGACAATGTCCCTTTAAAAGTGCGGCGTGTCTGGAAAGCCCATTAGATGTGCATATAACATTTCCCCTGTGATTAATAGTTGATGAGGCAGAGTTGGTGGGGTTGGTCGCAGGGTACCCACATGTGGCCGCCAGGGCTCCTCCTCTCCAGGCTCACGTTACACTCCATAAACTTGCCACTCTTTCCCACCTCTGCGTTTAAAAAGGGAGGAGGGACCACTTGTCAGGAATATCTTAGAACTGTGAAAGCAGCCAGCCCGGTCAGGAGAGTGTGTGTCTGTGTGTGTGTGAGTGTGTCTGTGTGGACACAGGGGTTAGCCGAACACTTCTCTAGCAGCACAGCCAGTCAGATCACTTGTCCACTTGCCGGTCGGGTTATGTGTGTGTGAGTGTGTGTGAGGTGCTGCTCTCTACAACGTTACACATGCAAGACGGAGAGAGAGAGACCAACTTAACCAGAGGAAGGTGTCCATCCTTACACATTGGACTGAGGAGAGTCAACAAGACACGGTCAGTGACAGAAAGACAGACAGACAAAGAGAGAGAGTAACTTCTTCCAGAGTTGGATGTGCTGGGGAGATGATGTGCTTCTAAAATCAAAAAGCTGAAGTGGATATTACCCTATATTGACAGAACCAGAGAACACTCTGAAGGGACTTTCAGCTCTCAGCAAGGACTTCACTCCAGAAGTGTGTGAGGTTGACTAAGTGTGTGTGTGTGTGAGGGAGTGTTTATTGTGTTTATCGCCATGGATCAGACAACCAGCAGCTGCATGCGGAGCGCCCACCCCGGCAGCCCCATCTGGGGGTGCGTGAGGAACCCTCACCCCGGAGCGGGGCTCCAGTCGCCCTACCAGCAGGCCCCCTTCTCCCTGCACCAGAAGCCTGAGTACCTTTCCTATACAGACTTCTCCACCTCCTGCCTGGTGCCCGCATCCCACACCGCCTACCCCCGCGACGACAGACTTTACCAAGAGCCCCATGCAGGCTTCCAGAGGGCCGACTGGCAGTTCCCCCCCTGTGAGACGCGGGGCCGGGGGCAGGAGGCCTGTCGGGTGGCGCCCGTGGCGGTGGTTGGTGGAGAAGTTGTGGGGGGCGTAGGGGGGGAGATGGACAGCACAGGTGGGGAGAGGCTGCCAGGGGCAGTGCCCAGGTGTCTGAAGGGGGAGTACTCGCCACAAGGCATGGCATCGGCCGACACAGAGAAGAAGAGCTCCAAGAGGAAGAGGGACGTAATAGGTGAGTCAATGATACGTCGTGGCGGGACCCGTTGGGGTGTGCTGCCGGTAAATACCATGACTGAAAAGATGTGGGGAAAGACATGGGTGATCACTTCAGCAGGCCTTACATAGTGTGCAAATTCAAGTCAAATGCCATGCAGAGACAGAAGTTAAAACATGACTCCCAGAGTTGACATTCATTTCGACAAACCCCTTTCCCTCATGAGTACACGAGACAGATGTGCTATTCTGCAGGGAGACTCTCACCAGACTACTTTACCAGTGGACCATGATACAGTATCACATTCACTAATGCCCCGTGTCATTGCTGACAATGGGACAGAATCTCTGTATCTGTTTCCTCACCAAAAGACAGTCAACCTAGAGCCTCAACAGATAGGTATGCAAAAGGTGACGATACTTGGCGCTCAAGACACACTCCGAGTGGACCAGTTGCATCCTCTCATTGTTTGAGGGCTCCTACAATGTTGAAATGACTAACGCAACGTCTACTGTAACTCTTTGTTGAATCCGTGTATCATTTGTATCATTGAGACATGACGGCTTTCAGGATACCGCAGAGGTATAAATCAAATGAGATGTTTGTCAGCAAAATAAGCTTGGAGTATCTCATATTCTCATGATGTATAGTATCACGGTCCATGCTAGCAGATATATCGTTAGATGTCTTTATAAGTACTACTATTAAAAGTATTAGAAGCTCCATGAACTATTCAATTTAATATCAACACCAACAGGCAGGCAACTGTTTATTCCTTGCAATTCCCCATTGATCATTGATGTACTTGTTACCGTAAACAATGATATGGCAAACAAAAGACCAACGGATATTTCTTAAGTTTGGCTAGTAGGGTAAGACACTTAAGGATCTATGTTTAAATATCATGGGGATATTATACCGGTCGCCAGAGTACTATTTCTGATGCAACACAAATGCAAGTGAAAGAGTTCACTGGGAAAAAAATATGTATTTATGATTCAGTTCAGGGCCATATTCAAATTCTCATTTAAGAGTTTAGTCTTCTAACTTAAAAAAAAGAGTTGTAATTGTTCACTAATCTATTCCTCTTATCTTATTTCATTCAGTGACAGGAAATCAAACCACATTTCTAGTGCAGTAACTGATATCCATGAAGTGCTAATTCCTAAAAGTCACACACTCTTTAATGACCGGCCATTTTAGTTAATGGCACTGGGAACTGTTTATATTTATTTTCTAGCTATAGATATGTTATTGAAACATACTCCCAATTTCATGCAAGCTGAAAGAGAGGAAAAGTGAACCTCACTTTTGTCAGCACATCTGCAATAGGCATTCCCTTCAGCTTCCGGACATGCTATGGAAGCCAACCTTTTGAACCTCTCTAGAATGGGGGACATTATTTGAAGATAAATAAATGTATTAACTCCTCGATCAGTATTCGTGTGTGCTACTGGCTATATGAGGATGGAGAAAACTAAAAAAAACTAAATACTTAGGGCTTGAAGACGTTATTCGATAAACGTGCCTAATGTGAGATCTCCTTCATAACGCAGCAGACATAGGCCTTAGGCACTTAATTGGAGAAATGTAGATTTTCCCCCCCTTTTCTTGTGTTACCTCACTCCAGTGAAAACATGCCAGACCACGTCTGGTAAAATCACTTGCCTGCAACCCCACTTTTACATTCTTATCCATTGACATTTTCCTGTCATTAAGGTGTAACAGAATCTCCCACTGAACACATGCAACATGGTTGACCACTGCGTCGGCCCAGTATTTCATAGATGACCATTCAAACCTGCATTGAATACTTTGACCTATTATTGGGAAAATACCCGTATTAACCTTTTACTGGAGTGGGTTAAATCAGTGTCATACAGAGTGGTTCTTGGTAGTCTTCAATCTACTTTGAAAGAAAGGTATACACCTCACACACATGGTTTTTTAAAAAGCAGACACCTGTACCATGTCAGATATGGAGTTGAAATGCATTTAATTTTGAGTTTGCATCCCAATATCACAATGTATATACTTCACAGAAGACTGAAATACAGCAACATCATTTGACCAGATTTTCGGGAGTTTAATTTTTAATTTTGATTAATGATGAAATTTGAAAAAAATATGAATAACATTCCACCCATGAGGCAACTAGGTATTTTGACTGCAGGAAAGGGATCTATGGCATTGACACAATGCTACAGTATATAATAGCCTGGTGTCATTGACTAGACATAACATAGTAAATGTAAATCCATGACACTCAAATTAGTATGATATGTCAGGTTTGGTATGGTTACATAAGACATGAGGTTAATTAAGGCAAAAAACAAAACAAAAGGAGGGTGTTCGAATCTCATCATGGACAACTTTAGCATTTTAGCTCATTGCAACATTGCAACTACTTTTTTACTTTTTAGCTACTTTGCACCTACTGTACATAACGTGTTAGACAACCCTTCCCTAAATGCTAACTCTAACCTTTACCCTTTTAGCTAACCCTTCCCCTAACCTTAACCCTTTAACCTAACACTCCTAACTTTAACAGAATAATACAAAATGCTCTGAGGCCAGGTTGTATACAAGCTCTAAGACATGGTGATGGATTCACCTTCATTCATACTTTCAACCGTTTCAAAAGGTTCAACCTCTACTGATGTGCAGATTATTACATGTTTTGAAGGAATGTCAGGTCTATCTACAGGTTTTAATGCGTTTTATAAGCCATCGTGTAAGAACTAGTTTAGACAAGCTCTGTTTCATCTAAATCAAGCAAGGTAAGCTATAATGCGTCTGTATTTATCCAACTCTACTACAATAGTGCTGCAATTTGAATTGTGGACACTTAAATGCTTTTAATATTATACTTATCATAGCCAACCATTTAACTTTATTGAACCTTGTTGTGCTAATACTGAAACATATATGAGACTGGTATGTAACTAATTGTATTTAGAACATGTTTATAGTGCTGCTAAACATATGAACATTGCAGGGTGATTTTAATCCATTAGCCTGACCAACATCATTGTTAACTTATCAACTTTATAATAATAAAGTCTCCAAAATACTTTAATATACATATAACCACTCCGATATAAAACAATTTTCAAAACCATTTTTACTGTGAAGAAAACCATCTTGGAGATGTACACATGTGTTTATTACGTTCATAAACCTTGGCACACACTTTAATACACCAACTAATCACGTCATTAATTAAATAGTCCTTTTCATTTATGTTTGAGTCTGAAAAAACACTTGTTTACAATGGGCTTAATTCAATGTTAATTAAGACAAATTACTTTTGCACCATCTACCAGAAATGCCAAATGCTGTTTGTGTTACGGAGTCCCGCTGGGTGCAGGAGTTGCTCCCCTCCAGTTTACGGTCTCTGGCTGTGCAGGGTATTTATTGGGGCCTGTTTAGTGAAGGCCAGTGAGTGTGCCCATTAAATATGTCCTGCCAGGTGTTCAGCAAGCTAAACCTGCTCTCTACTCAGTTCCTCCTCAACAGGCCAGAGTAGAGCAGCCCACGTTGAACAAGTTTCCTTAATCTGGATTTTAATCATGATAATACGGCGTTCTCAACATGAGGCATTATAGACCACAGGTTGGTAGGTTGGTCTCTCTGAATGGGAGTCTTGGCTGCGGGAAGATGTTTTGGGTTGGGGGTACCCCTACTTCCCATGGCTATGCACAAGCAAGGCAAAGACGCATGCAAACACACACATGCGAGCACACACTGAAGGACACGGCACATGTGCACACACACGCACACAGTGAGTCTGATGAAGGACGCGGACACATGTGTACGCACGCACACACGCACGCACACACGCACGCACACACGCACACACACAAACACACACACACACGCACACACACACACACACACACACACACACACACACACACACACACACACACACACACACACACACACACACACACACACACAGAGAGGGAGAGTCTGGATCTGCCCAGTCACATCTGGACCAGGCGCTGCAGTTAATTTCACAGTCTGGCTCCACGCTCTGGCAAGCACAAAGCAGAACTTCTCACTTTGACAAATTATAACCATTTTCTCGAGATTACATCAGCAGCTAGTGTCGCTACCTAAGCAGAATTGTTAGCTAGAATCCTTCCATTTAATATATAGTTGAGATTTTTAACAAGGTATTATTAAATGTCTTTCATGTACAGTATTCTCTATCCTAATATACTGTACATTTGACAATAGCCTTCATATTCCCTGTCGTGCAAATGTATCATACAAACTGTATTAACCTATAATGAGACTAAATCAATAAACACAATGCACCCATATATGAATACCATGGTAATTACAGCACAGGATTTCATAATTACTCTTTCCTATGCTCTGCTACACGGGTGAGAAGGCTTCCTATTTTCCAGAGGCTGGCGAGGTTGACAGCTTGTGTGTGAGTTACTGTGCCATGGCCCTCAGCCTCCTCTCCTCTGGCCCATGAGGGGAAGTCTTCCCATCTTCCCAGAGATGCACACGCTTGAGCCGGACAAATCCCCACCTTTGTTCTTTTGTTCGAGGGTTTAACGATGTTCCGCTGCATTCCTCTCTAACTCAAGCCCTCTGCCTCCTGGTTAGGTGGCCCCTGTTGCAGCGCAAAGGAGCGTTGACTTGACTGCGGCACTGGTGGATAGATAGTGTAACTCAGTGAGTGGGACTTCAGGTCAGTGTGGTCAGGGAGGTCTCACATAGGGTGTTGGTCCGGTCGCTCCCTGAGTGTATGACTAGAGCTTCGAAAGACTTGTTGGTTGACCTCTTCTTTCCGAAACGGCCTAATACCAGACAGACAAACTACTAAACTTGTGTCCAAATTCAGATCAAAACCAATATACACGCCAAGACATTGTAGGCCTAAGTGGTACTCCTTCAACACATAAATGCAGGTATAGATGTAGGATGGTAATCTGATCTGTTGATGAGAACTTTCCTACAAAGCAGGAAATGCAAACTTGTCATAAAATTCGAGTTTAAAAAAGGCTTATAAAGTTTGAAATGTGCACTTTGAAATTTCAGACTTGATTTGCCCTAACAGAAAATGTATCAACCCCTACAAAAATGTCCATGAATTATAATCCACATAATAATTCACATTTCCTGTTGCTGAAGGATTATTTTCCTGGTGTAGCAAACTGTCGTGCACGGAATTTTACAGAATTATTTCTCAACACTACTGCATATCATATCATAGCATAATCATGCAGTGCTAATGAAATAACAATTCTCTCCTCTTCTGATGTCCTCCAGATATTCAGGACTCCAACTTCAAGGTGGACTCTAACTGCAAAGCGAGGAAAGAGCGTACAGCGTTCACCAAAGAGCAGCTCCGGGAACTGGAGGCAGAGTTCACCCACCATAACTACCTGACCAGACTGCGTCGCTATGAGATTGCGGTCAACCTGGACCTCACAGAGAGACAGGTAATGAAGATCATCAAACTTGAGTAAAAATACTTTAAAATACTACTTAAGTAGTTTATTGTGGTATCTGCACTTTAATTTACTATTTATACTTTATACTTCACTACATTCCTGAAGAAAATAATGTACTTTTTACTCCATACCTTTTCCCTGACACCCAAAAGTACTCTTTACATTTCGAATGCTTAGCAGGACCGTAAAATGGTCAAATTCACGCACTTATCAAGAGAACATCCCTGGTCATCCCCACTGTCTCTGATCTGTCAGAATCACGAAACACACATGCTCCAATTGTAAATTATGTCTGAGTGTTGGAGTGTGTCCCTGGCTATGCATACATAAAAAAAAATTAAATGATTTATACTTTTACTTTTCATTTTGATACTTTGTTATATTTTTGCAATTACATTTACTTTTGACACTAAAACCAAATACCTTTAGAATTATGCTCATGTTGTATTTTACTGGGAGACTTTCACTTTTACTTGAGTCATTTTCTATTAAGGCATCTTTACTTTTACTCAAGTATGACAATTGGGTACTTTTTCTACCGCTGGCATCAAGCACACAACACCCACACCAGAATACTTCCACACAATGACAGTATTTAGTGATCTATAAGCATACATTTTCCTAAGGAATAGAAGGAAGAGGTCTATGAAAAAGCGGATGTTTTCAGCTGATTGTCTGACAAATAAGAGAAGAGCCTGTTGATTGGATGAGAATATGCGATTTAAAGGGTAATATTATTAACCACAAACTATTTAAAAAATTGACATATATTTAACAATGCTCTTGAAATAGAGAGCTGGAACATAGTTGAGTCTCTGCAGCCTACAACTATTGGCTCAGGTCGTTTCTCGTTAATAGCACTCATCCTAATAGGTGACCAACCGGAGCGGGGGAATGTTTGAAGCCTTCCTTTGTGATTGGGCAGCAGATCTTAGAACCTGGTGAGACAAGGCAAACATTTGTAAGGACTTGGCAGTCTCCTCTGTTCCTCTCCCTATTTCCAGCCCCTGTCCCCGCTCCCCACTCCTCCTAACGAGCCCATAGTTTCTCAGTGACCGCACATAGCCTGCTCTTAGATGAATTTCCCAGGCCTCTGGTGCTCAAGGCCAGCTAGGCCTACACTCCGGGTTCTGAGTCTCATTGCAACTCAGGCTCAACTTTTGGTGACTCCCCCCCCACACCCCCCACACACACACACACACACACCCTGACACATCCTACACATCTTGGCAGACTGACGTTCCTTCAGTCACAAGTGGCAGACAGTATCAGACGAGGGGATAGTCTTCATAAAAATAGTGTGGGAAGAGATTAGTCTGTCCTAGTGTTGCCGTGGGGAATGCTGAGAGGGATGTGCGGAGGTCAGGCACTGCCCTCCCCTGAGTATGTGGGTCCAGTCAGCACAGGATAGCGACTGACTGGGTCCAAGGAAATGATGTCATAAGTCATGTCAGTGATATTGTAGAATGATCCAGAGAGCCCATTAGCTACTGCAACCTACACATTGATGCTGTCTGATGACAACCTCTTATCTACAAAACAGAAACCTTTCAGGAAATGGAAAAAAGTGGCATATTTTCCCACTATTGAACATACAATTATGAAACTTCAGAAGCTATTTTGGACACATTTTATTGGTCCTAGAGTCATGAAATGTACAGTGTACATTGAGGGGAGTTGCTGCTTTCAAAAAACTAAACAAAAATTGAGTTACAAGGTCTTCATCAGACAGAAGCGATATGATACTGACTTAACTGTAATCCAAACCTAAATTCATACTTTACACTGAGACTGTACGCGTTTCACAAGCACCAAAAAAAACAACAACATTTGACTGATGATCTGAACTGGTGTGGAAAGTTGTGGGATTGTGCTTATTTATAATAAACATTAAGATATGAACATATGGAAACAATCTCACTCAGTATCCCAAACGTCCATATATATGACGAGGTAGAAAATGTAGTGACACTTCCTGTTTATGTCCTGTAGGTGAAGGTGTGGTTCCAGAACAGGAGGATGAAGTGGAAGAGAGTGAAAGGAGGACAGCCTGCTTCCCCTAACGACCTGGAGGCAGACGACATAGACTCTGCTGCCTCACCCAGCTCAGAGTGAACACATAGAGAGGAGAGGAGGCCCTCAAACACCAACTGGACATCCATAGAGAACACAAGACATCCTATAATATCCCTGGAGAGTCAGCTGCTGGAACAAAGCATTTCTAGAGACTTTGTACGCAGTGTGAACCCCAGTGTGTTTCCGATTGTAAATACTGTAGTGCTCTGTCTGCCAGTGTCCAAAGTCATTTCTTTGAACTTCTCTGTCAATTGAGGACAATATTAGACCTAACTTCAAAGGGGTTGTAACATTTTCTGTATTCCCTACAATCTAACTCCTGGAGCATTGACTGCGGTGGAGTGTTGGAACAAACAAACGAAGGAATGGCTCAATCTGAGCGAGTTGCAGAGTTTATCACCCTTCCCAAGTGAGCGCTTGCTGCTCAGTGATGACATGCCAGGTCCGCGATTTGATTTTGTTTGAAGACATCTCCTCAGCTCTCGCATCGTAATCATGGCCCTCGACGCTTCACTACAAGCCACCTGCAGACACTCAAACCGTTTCAGCATTGCCAAGCCTTAAGTGCCCCAAAATCTGATTGTATTCAAAGTTGTGTTGTCAGGTTTTTCCTAGAATTCACTTTTTTTTGTACTTTTCTTCTTCTTTTTTTTTTTTTACATTTGAATGATATTGATAAAATACAGGATGTTGCCATTTGAAATCTGCAAAAATTAATAAATCATTAAAAAATATTTTTTGATCATTTCTTCCAAACCAGCCACTTGAGTTATGAAGTAACAGTTCATGGAGCTTCTTGGCCCACTATAAGGACATAGCCAATTTTTTGGCATTGACAGGTTACCATTTTCTATGACAACTGTCTGCAGACGTCTGTCTCTATCTCAACTGTCTTTTCTTTCTTTTCCTGTCTGTGTGCTTGCCTGCGAGTGTGTGAGAGAGAGAGAGCTGCACCTGCAATAACATCTGCAAATCTGTGCACGCAAACCAATAAACTTTGATTTGATTTGAGAGAGATGGACAGAGAGAGGCACAGCGAGAAAGAGAGAGAGAGAGAAATACAAAACCCTCTCATATAGAACTACACTAAAAGAGCGGCTGCCCCTAAAAAGCAACTTCTTGTTTTGAAAATGGCTTATGTGGCATCGATATAAGTCAGAAACATTTATTCTAGTGTCAAATTTTACAACAAAGTGAAAATAGGATAATTTTGGTCATAAAGTCAGTCTCGTCCAAAATGAGGATTTGCGAGATGATTGGAAAAATTGCATGTTGCAGAATGAAGGGTACCGTAAGAGTTTTCCATGGGTTGGGTTTATTTCAATCCTGCCCACAGCTGGCAGCACCCAAGTAATCAGCGATTTGGAGCACAGCTGCACACGACCTGATCTTAATGCCCATGGACAATTTGGTTTAACATTTGATATCCCTATGGGGCTAATTAGGGACCATCAGTAAATTACACAATGTACATGGGACAATTTTTTAAAGTTCAATAGCTCCCAATGTCAATGACATAAAAACCTCAAACCAACTATAAATTGTAGAAATTCATATACAAATATTGGAAAAAATTCAAATTATGTGGAAATTATATGGCTAGCTCTTCCCACCTGCTAACACACACAAGACATACCCACATCAAACCAAACCGCAAAACCAACTCACGTTTGAATTCAGTCACGGGCGCTAGCATTTCTTAATAACCAAATCTAAAAAATTAGGAAGTGCAGTCACCCTTTAAAGAGATTATCCGGTACATTTGTAAACTTTTTAGCTAGGAGTTCTGAAAGTAGTTCTCCGAGCCAAAAGTAGGGCCCGAACATTTTATACCAAGTCACATATGTGAAGATAACATCATTGCTCTCACTCTCTCACTCTGCTGTGTGTGCATCTTGCTAGCTGTCACTCAAATGGCAAGGGGTTGAAGCTCATTGGTTGCAACTCGAATTGCTAGGGGGCTGGCACAGCACAGCTTCCAAGAAAACAGTTGCTTTCAAACTCGGGATTTTGTGACTAATTGAGGTAAAACAATAATTCTGCTCATAGATTATGTGTGAACTACACATTGACACATCCAGCCCAAAGCGAGAGGTTTAAAAAAAATACTTAGTAGTCGCCAAAGTTCCAGAGCATGTCTAAGGAGGATTTGATTAGACTATTTTGCGCCCACACAAAACCTGGTATATATTAGAATAATCCTCCAGGATGTTTTTATACTGGAAATTTGTCTGGTCTGGTGTTCTTCCTCATAGCAATAAACCCTAAAAAGATCACTATGATGGAAGTACATTTATCTGACGTGGTACTGACATGGGAGCCTGCATTTGAATGATCACATTCGCTTTGCACACCATCATCACTGCCATTTCAATCAGCTCACAAAGCACCGTTAACCTGACAAGGTGGAATCTGGCTCCTAAATCCCTATTTGGCCCCCAAACTATTTTCAACGGAAGCATCTGGCTGGGGCCAATTTGATCTCAACCCGAGTGGAACTCAGACAAGCCCACGCGAGGGCCCCTAGGAACCAGAAGTCTGCTGGCTGACCACTTGCGTATGATGGAAAGGGGAAATAATAGGTGGGTATGGGTGAAAAGACGGCTTCTCAAGTACAGGATGTTGTTGTAGCAGGTAGCCAGTCATCCAATTTCCTGCTTCCCAAAGAAAACAAGAGGTAAAGCATAGGAGTCCGGGGACTTACAATGGCCGGCCTATGCTCAGCCTGGCCGGCCCAAACAAAGACTTTGGAGGTTATTGCCCTTTCTGTTCCACCAACTGGGGGAGAGGTTCCATACACACCCACGGTACAGGGGTCAAGTGTGACTGTAGCACTGACCCGGTGAGGCTTCGCAGCATCTGCTGGGGATGGGAAAGCTCTGAGCCGATCCCCTCATCACTTCCTCCTCATTGGGTCCCTATTAGGGACTATTATTGTATTAGCGGTAATAGTAGTCAAAATGAACTATGTCCAATTGTAATGATAGTATTAATATCACTTCAGTAAACCAATGAACTTGGAATGTTGTTCTTGTACTAGTAAGGTTTCTTTAAAAGGTACAGGGTGGCCAAATGTATGGATGACATTTAATTGGATGGTATTGTGTTCTGCGGGAGCTGTATGTTTGCCAAAAACATTGTAATAATAGATATTCCTTCCACTTATCACAGTGAATTATCGCACCAATGAAAAAAAAGAGTACAAATGTTTTCATTCATCCTGGTTAAATCTTGTATATCGTATTAGATTTTATTAGTTTACCAGAAGCATTCTCTCGAGGAACTTTGAAAGAGCTGCAGTGGAGAAGTCATGCAACATTGAATTCTAAGAATATCATCATTTCCCATCCCTGGCAAAATCCTAGTTGACAGTGGCACAGAAATGTAAATAAACGTTGCTGGGGAGGCTTTAAAAAAGAAGGATAGGGGCCATTCCGTCAATATCCATCCAGCTCTGATTTTGAAAGCAGACTTTAGTGGAAGAAGGACCTTCTTTAAATAACTCCAGACTTGCTGCTTTGTGGATATGACCTTTTTCTGTTGGTATCTCAGTAACGTCGCTGTTAAGAAAACATTTGGATGAGCAGCTGGTGATTCATCCTGCAACAAAACGCAACGGGAGCATTCTCTCAACGGCCTTTCAAAGCACAGAAGATACGTTTTCTGAAAACACTAACTGTGAAAGCTGCCAAATGGACCTAAATTCTATATTTAAAGGTGCACTCTGCAGAAATCACTTTGAAACTGCTGTACAAAAACAAAAGTAAAAGACGCAAAAACATAATTTAAGAACGGGAAGCACAGATAGAACAGATCTACTGCCTCTTTCTTTCAATAAGAATGACAGATCCCTAATTCACATTTCTATGTGAATTTGGTCAGGTTGCCTAAAAGGTTACATTTAAACTAAAGAGATTGAGGGCAACCCACCACTACTATACACAAAAAGAATGTACTGTATTTTTGATCTAGTGTTTATGGCGCATACATTACCATTATATGAGTCATTCACCTCATAATAATATATACCACAACATTTTTATTTTTTTATTTAACCTTTATTTAACCTTTATTTAACCAGGTAGGCCAGTTGAGAACAGCTTCTCATTTACAACTGCGACCTTGCCAAGGTAAAGCAAAGCAGTGTGACACAAACAACAACACAGAGTTACACATGGAATAAACAAACATATAGTCCATAATACAATAGAAAAAGTCTATATACAGTGTGTGCAAATGAGGTAGGATAAGGGAGGTAAGGCAATAAATAGGCCATAGTGGCAAAATAATTACAATATAGCAATTAAACACTGGAGTGATAGATGTGCAAGTAGAGATACTGGGGTGCAAAGGAGCAAAATAAATAAAATAAATAAAGTATGGGGGATGAGGTAGTTGGATGGGATATTTACAGATGAGCTACGTACAGGTGCAGTTATCTGTGAGCTGTTCTGACAGCTGGTGCTTAAAGCTAGTGAGGGAGATATGAGTCTCCAGCTTCAGTGATTTTTGCAGTTCGTTCCAGTCATTGGCAGCAGAGAACTGGAAGGAAAGGCTGCCGAAGGAGGATTTGGCTTTGGGGGTGACCAGTGAAATATACCTGCTAGAGCGCGTGCTACAGGTGGGTGCTGCTATGGTGACCAGTGAGCTGAGATAAGGCAGGAATTTACCTAGCAAAGACTTATAGATGACCTGGAGCCAGTGGGTTTGGTGACGAATATGAAGCGAGGGCCAGCCGACGAGAGCATACAGGTCGCAGTGGTGTGTAGTATATGGGGCTTTGGTGACATAACCGATGGCACTGTGATAGATTGCATCCAATTTGCTGAGTCGAGTGTTGGAGGCTATTTTATAAATGACATCGCCAAAGTCAAGTATCGGTAGGATAGTCAGTTTTACAAGGGTATGTTTGGCAACATGAGTGAAGGATTACAAAGAGTAATACATAACATAATGGGTGCGTTCAGGCACGTGCATAGATAGGGGACTACCTGTGCCCGAACACCTGCCCCTTTGCCCTCCCACTCGCCAAATGCCCTTTTTAAACTTTCCCCCCCGTTGTTGTTCTGAACCCACTGCTCCCAAGTCGTCATGATGTCGTCAAGTTCGCCACCCCCCACCACTACCCAGTCTGTTGGTCTGCCCTGTACAGAGCTCATGTATGCCCGGTTGTGTATTTTTACCAGCCTGCGTTGTAGGCTACGGAGATTGCTCGGGCCCAGTATCTAAACCTTGCATCACTTGAAATGCTACCCGTCAATTGTGTGTAGCAAGGTACCTAGTTCAAATATCAGCAGTACTGCCACAGCAGCATAACATTTGATTTAGGCTACATTATCATCATTATTAAGTCTGGTTGACTGATAGCCTACACACAGCTTGGATATGCTTAACACTCCGGTCATCCTACAATATAAGCTAGATGCCCTCAATCTCACACAAATGATCAATGAACCTACCAGGTACAACCCCAAATCCGTAAACACGGGCACCCTCATAGATATCATCCTGACCAACCTGCCCTCTAAATACACATCTGCTGTCTTCAACCAGGATCTCAGTGATCACTGCCTCATTGAGGTCAAACGACCACCCCTCATCACTGTCAAACGCTCCTAAAACACTTCAGCGAGCAGGCCTTTCTAATGGACCTGTATCTGGAGGGAACCTGGAGGGATATTGACCTCATTCCGTCAGTAGTGGATGCCTGGTTATTCTTTAAAAGTGCTTTCCTCACCATCTTAAATAAGCATGCCCCATTCAAAAAAAATGTAGAACTAGGGACAAATATAGCCCTTGGTTCACTCCAGACCTGACTGCCCTCGAGCAGCACAAATACATCCTGTGGAGTACTGCATTAGCATCGAATAGCCCCCGCGATATGCAACTTTTCAGGGAAGTTAGGAACTAATATACACAGGCAGTTAGGAAATCAAAGGTGAGCTTTTTCGAACAGAAATTTGCATCCTGTAGCACAAACTCCAAAAAGTTCTGGGACACTGTAGAGTCCATGGGGAAGAAGAGCACCTCCTCCCAGATGCCCACTGCACTGAGGCTAAGAAACACTGTCACCACCGATAAATCCACGATACTTGAGAATTTCAATAAGCATTTTTCTACGGTTGGCCATGCTTTCCACCTGGCTACCCCTACCCTGGTCAACAGCCCTGCACCCCCCACAACAACTTGCCCAAGAGTCCCCCATTTCTCCTTCACCCAAATCCAGCTGATGTTCTGAAAGAGCTGAAACCCTACAAACCAGCCGGGCTAGAGATACTAGAGGCGAGGCGTTCCTCTCTGTCGGCGCGATCTTGTCATCTTGGTCACACTCCATCTGCCTGATAGAATATGAATTTTGGTTAAACTATGTCACATTTAATTAGGTTTTACTATCATAGAGCAACCGTGGAAAAACTAAATTGCTATCTTTTCCATATTTGATGTTTATAAAGAACTTTTATTTTTAGAGGCAAAAATATGTCTGTTCTGATATTTTTTGGGGGGCGCGGGGGGGGGGGGTCTGTTCAAGGCAGGAGTTGAGGGACATAAAAAATTGCCTTATGTCTGACTTCACAAGGCCACTGTCAGCAGCATCTCTCTGCCACTTGCCACTATTGGTCTGGGCTGAGGTAGTTCAGGAGCAGGCGAGCAGTCAGTAAACATCAGCTAAAAAACTTAATTCAATTGTTGCCAATAACACAGTTACAGTCATAAACCCACAAAATAAAATGAAAACACTATAACAAGCTCTGCTAGGGCAAGTAAAATGGTCAAAGTGAGGTGTTCTCTCATTTGTGTCTGGAAGTAGCTAGCAAGCTATACAACTTTAGCCAGTTAGCTTGGCTGCTTAACTGTCTTTGTGATGTCAGAACGCTCGGATCAGCCTTCTCCTCGGCCAGAGTATCCAGTGTGAGCTTTGAACGCTCTGAGAGCAAAACGCTTTGAAATTAGGAACGGACAGTCTGACAATGCTCTGAATTTACAAACAGCCTAGAAAGCACTCTTATACTCCAAGAGTGATTTTAGAAATTCTCCCTGTAAAAACAATGACATTCCATATGAGGCCCATTATTATTGCAACACAGGAAGAAATCTACTCAAATGTAACTGAAAATGTGCCGCAAGACTTCCCTTTAACACCTTTTGAGATAGTTATCTTTTCATTTGAGATAATTATCTCAAAAGCAACAGACCTGAGAGTGGGTCAAATACTTTTATTTTGAAGGGAGAAGCTCTGGGACGGGAAGGAGAGTTTGATGGATCGCACGAGGTGTGAAGGTCAGCACTAAGAAGCGTCCGTTGAAATGAAAGCGTATCCTTTACGCCCTGCTCAGGCCTCCGGGCCCAGACCCATCTGCATGACGGCATTGTTGACTGACTGAGGAAACATTTCCCTTCTGACATCGAAGCACCTCTACTACACCCTGACACGCTGACATGGGAGGACACCACCGTGAGTACTTTTAAGATAGAACGTTGTTGTTCTATTATTATGCTGTGCGTGTAATATTAATAGACTACAAAGTCAATGGAATGTTAACATTAAAGGCCTACTCTTTTAATTTGATGAACAGTGGCAGCGTTGCCACTTGCTTCGACTTATAAAGCTGAGGGGTGGTGGTGGAGTAATTTAACCACGGTCAAATGAATTTAACACGATAATGTAGAACCAGAGGTGACTTTCAGAAAGGCTGGTTCTTCTCCAAAGACTTTCTCAAAGCGTTACTATATTTTCCTACATGTATTGTTGCACCATTGACAATGATCCTTCTCCACCATCTAGCTACCGCTGCTTGATACACTACATGTACCTTAGAGTACATTGTAGTGTACAGCCTGTCCTCAGCCTGTCATCAGAAAACAGTGATTCAACAGTCATTCAGTCTATTGTTGGTCTTTTCAACCTCTACAGTGGGATCTATCCCAGACCCAGACATGCCTCACCTTGCTCTCCACCTCTTCCATCCTACACTGCCACTGAGGCAGAACTACACTGTGTTTCGTCAAGCCAAATGGGCCCAGGAGAAATTGTATGTAATAAGACTGGCTCAAACCCCCCAACCCTCCTTCCTCCCAAGTTCCTTGCGCAGGGGCTAAGAGACATAAGACACATCCTCTCTTTCTTTTCATCCTCATTGTTATTTTAGGTCACTTGCAAATCTATTCCATCCATCTGTCTACCCTCCGCTACGTCTGCTTTTTGCCCTTTCGCACATGCAAGGCAGAGACTGAAGAGAAGAAGAAGAAGAAGAAGAAAATGTGCGATGTCTTCCGCACATCCTCCGCATCCTCCCAAGACAGCAGTTGTGTTGAAGGGGGGATACAAGGAAAAAGAGTGTGTGTGTGTGTGTGTGTGTGTGTGTGTGTGTGCGTGCGTGTGCCTTAGGGGTTGAAGAGCAAGTCTGGTGAAGCAGCTTGTATGTACAATATGTAGTAGGATGTGGTGAGGGAAAGTCGTTGGAGCAGCTTCCTCCCCCCTCATACCACCCCCCCCACCACCCCCCCCCATCTGCAGTGATTCGCGACCCCGGCAGGACAGATAAATCTTCCGTCTTCCATTGCGCAGCCAGTCAAAGATGGGCTCGAGTGGAGGAGCACAACATTAAATTATCCGGGACTTCCTGCAAAGCTCTTTTGACGGTTTCTTTAGCCAAGAGGAGAGCAGTGGTGCAGGCCTGCGATCCTCTCTATTGCTCCCTCTGGCTGGTAGTGCTGACCTGCTCTTCCCTCCACCAACATGGAGGCAGGAAAGCCACCAGCAGTTACACTTTCCCAATCATCACACAAAGGAGCACTCAATTATATTGTTGCTCCACAAGTTGAATGTGGAGGGTCCTGTTCAGGACAGGCACGGAATGGTGTACACAATTCATTTTAGACACAGGTCTCTAAACTGGCATGGTGACTTAGAGCCTACAGTATCTGATATCCCATCTCATAATGTCTATGTCACGGCCGTCGAATGAAGAGGACCAAGGCGCAGCGTGGTAAGCGTACATTTTCCTTTTTATTAAAATTGTCACCAACAAAAACAATAAACAATACAAAACGACCGTGAAGCTCACAGGGCTATGATGCCTCAAATAAAGTTAACCTCCCACAAAGAAAGGAGGGAAAAGGGCTACCTAAGTATGGTTCCCAATCAGAGACAACGATAGACAGCTGTCCCTGATTGAGAACCATACCCGGCCAAAACATAGAAATACAAAAACATAGAAAAACAAAACAGAATGCCCACCCCGCATCACACCCTGACCTAACCAAATATAGAAATAAAACGTCTCTCTAAGGTCAGGGCGTGACAGTCTAAGCCTATAAAACAATGATCTGTATGATCTCTAACAAGATCTTTACGAGATATCAGGTTTTTTTGTGTCAAAATGACAGCAAAAACAGTAGTCTTTGTTTCCAGGTAAGACGATCCCTTGTCTAACTGCGTACTTGTGCCCCATCCTCCCCATCCTGTACAAAAGCCCATTTCGTCAGTCTAGTACCATCCAGAGACCAGAAATCCCTTCTCCAAATAGCCCAGAAGGTCTTAGGGTCTGAGGAGTGGTAGGAAGTGGTGTTGGCAGTAAGGGAGGTGGGTAGTAGAGGAGCCATCCATCAGCACCACTGCTCTTTGAGTGCCCTGGGATCAGTGCTACGCTGTCATAAAGGTGTCATGGCCGCCAGACAGTAGCCTTTTGTGTAACAAAGACCCTGGTGTCTCAGGCTGGGGAACTGATCTGCTGTCTGTGGATGGAAGGTTTTCTCTCATTATTGTCTTTGGATGGTAATTTGGCGTGACATGTTATTGGGTCATTTGGTGCATCATCAGTGGTATACCGAATGACGTCATTGTGAAATCATCAAGCTGCTGAGTGTGGTTCATAGTGTGTGTCAGTAGAGATGATCTCAATAAGGCTATTTATGTTAGTGTGAGGATGGGCGCTTTACAGTGAGTTGATCAATAAATAGCTGAGTTTACTGCGTATCAGGCTCCGGTTTATTACTTCAGTAAATTCCAAGGATTCAGGTTTCCAAAGTTTTAGATGAGAAATGGAAGGAATGTTTAAGTACAAATGCGTATGTCATCAGGTGCTGTCATTAGAAAATGTACTTAAAAAATAGACTTAGGCCTAAATAGACTTAGGCCTAAATAAAGTAGACATGCCACGAGGCCACCACAAACTAGATAATACAACACATCTGTGGTGCAGAGTTTTCCTTTAGAAGTGACATAATTACTTCAAAAGTTCATCTTTTGGTGTATAAGGAGGAACCATTGTGTACTGTATGTTATTTTTGTGCATTTGAGGGGGCAGGTAGAGTGTAGGGCACGCTTTAGGTTCCCAGTTCTGCCAGACAAAGTTCAGCCATGGGGACCCTTGGGAAATGGGAAACAGGTTTCAGGCATGAATGCCTGTGTAGAAAACATCCACATATAAGGTACTCTCTCTCACTGAATGGGATAATTTTAGTGGTTGAAACAACCCCTGCCTTGAGGTGTCTAGTTGAGGATATGACAACCAATAAAAATCTCCGGAAATCAAGGATTAGGGGAGAGTGGAGCTGGTTGTCCCATTTCTTCTTACCTACTGTATACTACTCAGCCTGTTGATGTATTACAAAAACTCTGTCCCACATTCACTGACAGAACATTATCTCAAGATTTAGAACAAAAACATAAAAGTCATGAACATATCGATTTTGGCCATATAAAACACAGATGCTGTCCTCATCTATAAAAGGTTTGCAATACTGATGTAGATCAACAACAAGAATAGAACAGTAGTACTACTTCACAGGTTTCCATCTGGAAATGTATCTTTTGCACTAATACTCCCAACCCTAGACAATACAGAAACACTGTAGGGAACACACGGTCATCCGCAGTGCAACGACCCTGGAGTCATGAGGAGTACCATACTCAAAGGCAAGGATGATCTCTAATGATGAGGATATACTGTAAACATTCATAGCACCCTCCTGTTTTTTTGTTTTGAGCACTGTCACAGACAACCTCGTTTTCCCCTAAACAATTTGACAACAAGCCCCGCTCTCCCCTACTCATGCAAATGTTAACACAGTCTGACAATGATACAGACTGTCTTAAAACCCACATAAGTGAAACATTTCACATCTGTCCTCTCTTTCTCATTGCTTCCAAAGTCTAAAGCAAGAGCTCTAGTCAATAGTGTGACTATGTTCACCAGGGAACAGAGCCCTCATCCAATCAGCCTTGGGCAGGAACAACAGCAATGAACAGCCGAGTCTTGTAGACATGGAACCAGTCCTCCACTCCACTCCATTTCTCAACGCCTCCATCCATCTATCCATTCATCCACCCACCCCCGCACTCCAGCTCCAATCAGGCCCCAGAGACGGAACCCGAGTCCGGGCTCGAGCCTGTGGAGTGACAGGCAGGCGGGGATTTCTGCAGCTCCTGGCCTGTGATATTCTCCATCCCCGCACTGTCTTTCATCAGGTCCTGTCCTTCGGCTCACAGACAGCTCAGAGAGAAGGTAAGGAGCTGCTAGTGTACAGTTTCACCGCCGGGGCCCTGTCTGCAGCATGTGGGAGGATGATTTCTAACACATGGAGCCCGGGGGCCGCAGAAAAAACAATGAAGGACCTGTCAGAGTCCCAGCCGTCCAGCCACCCCGACGGAACAGAGGTTAGTGATGTCACACCCATTCACACACCCCCCCCCATCCTTCTTCACCCTAGTCCCATGCTCCAATTAACACCTGTTTTTACACTACACCAGCCCCCACGTTAGAACAAGTTGCATGTTATAGTCTGGCCTGGAGCCGCCTGGGTCTGCAGGATTAAAGCTCTAACAATGGCAAAGGCTTCAGCTGCAACTCTGCAGCTCCCTCACACGTCATGAGGGATACTGGTCTGGCCTGTCGTGACACCTCCAGCCCAGCTCACTGAAACTGAGCTTCCACACCGACTGGTTTTGGCAGTAGATTTTGGCATTAGATGTGTTAGCAAGCTGGCACGTGTCCATAGGATTCGCTTGGTTTTGCCAGGGATGCAAGCTAGATGTGATGGCCACCTTTTTACGGGCTCCTGACCAATTGTGCTATTTTGTTTGTTTTTTAGAGGGCCAATCCTAACTTTTTTTGAGCATAATGTTTCGCACATTGTTTTATATGACCAAAAATTACTTTTGGACATCAAAACAGCGATTGCTAACCTCGTTTTGGATGAGGATGAATCAGAGGCGAAGGACATAATGCTCATCCCAGTCTGCCAAATGACTTAAATGTAAATGTAAAAATGTAATGTTACAAATAACTTTTGATTTGATTTAGATTCATCCGATCTATTGTACTTGCACTCTGGTGGCTATCGAGAACGATGGATATGGCTGTGGCCATGTCACAAGTGTCTGTTCCCGGATGTCTCTGCCTCTTCTTTTAAAGTTGTAGTAAACAGAAGACATTGCAGCTCTTCCCATACGTTTCTATTGTTTGAAAGCAGATAGCCGAGCACTACCAGAAGCCAGAAGCCAATGCCAGCATTGGAAAAACACAGAGTAGGACAGAAAAACAACGTCACAGTGGTACATGAGCCGGGTTGCTGACAGTGGTGCGGGAGTGAGGGTAGGTCCCGGTGGTCCGCTGGGCCGCAGCACACGCCAGACAAAAAGAGTGAGGAAAGTCATCCATCACAGTGGGACCAAGAGTTGGGCCAAACCATAACAATATGTGTGTGAGTCCATTGTCAGCCCGGCCGGGGTCATTGTTTGTGACCGGGAACCTCCACAGTCCACACCCTCTGGCCTCAGAGTGGGACTTAACTCCTGGCTTCTCCCTGGAGGGAGTGGGGACTGGTGGGAATGTCCTAACAGACCTTTCACTATGACACACACACATGCAGGCAGGCACATAAATAGAACTCAGACAGACAGACAGACAGACAGACAGACAGACAGACAGACAGACAGACAGACAGACACTACACAGAGCTGTGGGAATGATATTCAGTATATCACAGAGGCAAAGGGAGAAGGAGAAAGTGTAATGTAACAACTTAGGTTGAGTGTTTTCTTCTGCTGGTAAGAGGAACTGGCTTACAGGGAGGGTGGTGATCTACCCTGCAGACATTCTGTCCCAACGTCTTTGCTTTCAGGTGACTTACCTATTTTTTATTGACCAAGTATTGTATTTTTGAAAGTCAAGCAAAAATATTTAACTCAAAGGCACAATATGCAGAACTCGCTCTGCCATTTCCTGGTTGATAAAATTATAATAGTTCGCCTGATTTCAGTTTGTGACAAAACAAGAAATGTAGAGTATAGAGAATCGTCTAAACTTGGGAAATATATGTTCAATTACAAAAAATATTGGATTTTCAGCTGTTTGAAGCTGATGTACAAAACAGAAACTAAAATAAGCAAAAACTAAACAAAAGAATGTGAAGCATAGAAGTGCACATAGAAGAGATGCCTGCTTCTTAGACTTGCATTCGATGAGAATGACAGCTCTATAACTCAAATTTCTATGTGAATTTGGCTGGTTCGCCCAAAAATGTACATATTGCAGCTTCAAACAAGAAAAATGTATGACTCAAATTATACATTCCATTATATTTCAATAAAATACAAAGTTGTCTAAGCCAAGAGAGTGAACGTTATTTATAATAAGGGTAGCGTGGAGAAAATCGGACCTCTCTGAAATGAAAACGGATGAACCTCCCTTCAGCAAAATATATTTGACCTAAACCATCCCTGAACACTTGAAAAAACAAACAAGTGACCCTCCCCTACACCCAAAATAGTAATTAAAACAAAGTGGATAGCAGAGAACATGTCTACCTTTTACACTTACTTCTTGGACAGACCAGAGCCTTAAATATGCACAGTTCTTTGTGCTGTAAGCATTACACGGAAACACAGGACTTTTGAGCCAGAAGGTTGTGGGTTCGAAGACCACCATGGACAAGAGTAGGGATGGAAAGATCTCCTTCATATCAAAAGCATTGCATGAATGTATCATCGTACTTGCAGGTGTGAGATTTGTTTTTTTTAAACATTTCATGCAATATTATGTCATTTTCTGTATTAGCAGAATCTTTTTTTAATACGACACAAATTACTGAAATTACAGGCTAAGAATGGACATAGAGCTAGGCCTAGAGGCCTGGGGTGGCAGGTAGCCTAGTGGTTACAGGCCTGGGGTGGCAGGTAGCCAAGTGGTTACAGGCCTGGGGTGGCAGGTAGCCTCGTGGTTACAGGCCTTGGGTGGCAGGTAGCCTGGGGTGGCAGGTAGCCTAGTGGTTACAGGCCTGGGGTGGCAGGTAGCCTGGGGTGGCAGGTAGCCTAGTGGTTAGAGAGTTGGGCCACGAGCCAAAGGGTTGCTAGATTGAATCCCTGAGCTGACGAAGTAAGAAAGCATTTAACCTACTGGGTCACTTGTAAATAAGGATGATTTGTTCTTGACTGACAGGCCTTAGTTCCTTTTAAAATGGGGTCATTGTATCATATGTTTCCAAATCAATGTGTCTTGTTTGCAACAAACTCTCCTTGTTTGCAAATAATACATTCTGAGACTTCATTATTAAGAATCTGAGCACAGTAATTTCAAAAGTTAGGCTTACCTTTCCACTGAAGACAGAGTCTGCTCTCATCCTTCTAGACCTATCGGCTGCCTTCGATACTGTGAACCATCAGATCCTCCTCTCCACCCTCTCCGAGTTGGGCATCTCCGGCGCGGCCCACGCTTGGATTGCGTCCTACCTGACAGGTCGCTCCTACCAGGTGGCGTGGCGAGAATCTGTCTCCTCACCACGCGCTCTCACCACTGGTGTCCCCCAGGGCTCTGTTCTAGGCCCTCTCCTATTCTCGCTATACACCAAGTCACTTGGCTCTGTCATAACCTCACATGGTCTCTCCTATAATTGCTATGCAGACGACACACAATTAATCTTCTCCTTTCCCCCTTCTGATGACCAGGTGGCGAATCGCATCTCTGCATGTCTGGCAGACATATCAGTGTGGATGACGGATCACCACCTCAAGCTGAACCTCGGCAAGACGGAGCTGCTCTTCCTCCCGGGGAAGGACTGCCCGTTCCATGATCTCGCCATCACGGTTGACAACTCCATTGTGTCCTCCTCCCAGAGCGCTAAGAACCTTGGCGTGATCCTGGACAACACCCTGTCGTTCTCAACCAACATCAAGGCGGTGGCCCGTTCCTGTAGGTTCATGCTCTACAACATCCGCAGAGTACGACTCTGCCTCACACAGGAAGCGGCGCAGGTCCTAATCCAGGCACTTGTCATCTCCCGTCTGGATTACTGCAACTCGCTGTTGGCTGGGCTCCCTGCCTGTGCCATTAAACCCCTACAACTCATCCAGAACGCCGCAGCCCGTCTGGTGTTCAACCTTCCCAAGTTCTCTCACGTCACCCCGCTCCTCCGCTCTCTCCACTGGCTTCCAGTTGAAGCTCGCATCCGCTACAAGACCATGGTGCTTGCCTATGGAGCTGTGAGGGGAACGGCACCGCAGTACCTCCAGGCTCTGATCAGGCCCTACACCCAAACAAGGGCACTGCGTTCATCCACCTCTGGCCTGCTCACCTCCCTACCACTGAGGAAGCACAGTTCCCGCTCAGCCCAGTCAAAACTGTTCGCTGCTCTGGCCCCCCAATGGTGGAACAAACTCCCTCACGACGCCAGGACAGCGGAGTCAATCACCACCTTCCGGAGACACCTGAAACCCCATCTCTTTAAGGAATACCTAGGATAGGATAAAGTTATCCTTCTCACCCCCCCTCCCTTAAATGATTTAGATGCACTATTGTAAAGTGGCTGTTCCACTGGATATCATTAGGTGAATTCACCAATTTGTAAGTCGCTCTGGATAAGAGCGTCTGCCAAATGACTAAAATGTAAATGTAAATGCAACCTGTCGCGGAAAATTGTAAGCTTTGACTGCTGGCTACTCTTCTTCTGTCGCTTAACCCAACGAGAGAAGGTCACAAGGGTTTCCCTAAAAGCTGTCAGGGTTTAAACAACTTCTATCGTGCAGAATGTGAATAGCTTAATCAATTGATAGTGACAGAATAAGATTGGTTCGCAAGCAAAGTATATGTTTTTGTTTCCTCGGCTGTTTCCTTGAAGTTCAGCCTCCGAATGTCAAAGAAAGGAACCAATGATGCCCCCATATTCATCCGAGTCCCGTCTTTCCCGGGTATTTTACAGCTTGTTTCTTGCATTAAGCATCGCTGACCAAAGATCACTTTATATAATCGGATCCGTTTGATTTTCTTCAAAATCTTCAGCTAATAAGGAGTAGACCTGTGCTTTTTTTCATTAATAAAAGGTAGGCCTATGGCATACCCTCTCAAACCACCCTCAATTCCAGTCTTTTAATTTCACAGCCCTTCACTGACACAGAGCTAGGCTATTTAAAAGAGGGCATGGTGGGTGGAGGAATTCACTGACAAATCTATGGATAGAGCAGCATATAGCCTCATTTTGTCTGTCAAACAGGAAGGTCTACCTCTTAATTCTTCAATAGGAAGAAATAGGCTCCAACACAAAGCCCTCTTGTTGTTAGTTAAGTCTAATTAAAATTAAGATGGTTGAAATTAATTATGCCTCCTCGAATTTGCTTACTTTCAGCACCATGAGCTGTCCATTTTCGATTGACTGCTGCTTTCAGTTTCAGCTCCACAATGTAAGTTACTCAAATCTGGCTTATTGTGACATCAAGGGCTCAGGGTTGGAATGTCCAGAATGTAATGCAGCCTATTTACAACATCCCAGCAGCCATCTCAGAAATATAACTTTGCTCTATGCTTCTCCGAGCATGCACATCGTAGCCTATAGGCTATGGATCATTTGATTGAGACCACACGATATAGCCTATAGGCGCAATTCATATCTGAGATATAAAGCCTAATAAGAAACAAATTCTAAAACACTGAGAAAAATATAAATGTAATCAATTACAAATTACATGACCCTCCCCAGGATTGGATTAAAAATATATACTAAACCCTCCCCTTGATTGAAATTTTAAAAATCATGACCCTCCCCAATTTTCCTCCAGGTAACCAATCTGTACATTTCCATCAGTCCCTAAGTGAGTATCATTGACTACCAGCAGTTCTGAGCCCCTGTAGGGACAGTTTGTTCTGGTAGTCAGCAGGTTGAATGAACACTATCAAAACAACCTTGGGGTCACTGTGCTGTTTGTTTGCGTATTTACACTGTAGATCAGGATCAGGGCCAGCTAGTAGCTACTGAGACCATCTGTGCCAGGCAGTGTGGACATGAGTCAATATTTACCTACCACTCTGTAAACACTAGTCTACACCATTCAGAGAGGAGCAGAGGAGAAAAGTCAACAGCATAACAGGCTCTTTAACAACACGGCTAGATGATTATGTTGAGGGGCAAAGATCATTTGCTCCCGAGTGGTGCAGCGGTCAAGGCACTGCATCTCAGAGCGAGAGGCATCACTACAATCCCTGGTTTGAATTCAGGTTATATCATATCCGGCCGTGATTGGGAGTCCCATAGGGTGGCGCACAATTGGACCAGGTTTGACGGGTTAGGCCGTCACTGTAAATAAGAATAGGTTCTTAACTGACTTGCCTAGTTGAATAAAGGGAGGGGGGGGAGTAGGCACATGTATTGTAGGGTAGGGTAGGGTAGGGTAGGCATTGTGTTTAATTGCAGTTTTGTCGCAAATTCTTCTAACGTGTCCTGACTCCTGCTCAACTTGTAAGCGTTGTAGAAGGAAACAGAAAACATGTACAAGAGTCTAAGCTGTAAGGAATGAGGTAATAGCTAATAGCCAAACTTCAAAAGCCAGAGCAAAATTCAGAAGAAGACAACAGAAACCACTCCGTTTATCACGACCACTAAATAGCGCACGTTGGAGGTTACTCAAGAGCGGAGGAGAAAGACAAGTTAACAGAAATTATGAAATTAAATGATGCCAAGTTCATGAGGCCCCCTGATTATGTGAGGCCTCAGGCAATCGCCTGAGTTTCTTAATTCAGTGGTTCTCAATCCTGTTCCCGGGGACCCAGAGGGGTGTACATTTTGTTTTTGCCCGAGCACTTACACACCTGATCATCAAATCATCAAAGTCTGCCACTGGGGGTAGGGTAGGGTAGTCGGAGAGGATACTTTTTTTACCCACTACAGGTATTTCTGCTTACATCATACAAGCAAACTTGGCATACGAAACAAACATAGAGACCTCTCAAGGCGTAATGGAAGTAGTGCTAATTAATGGGTGTTAAAGATTTTGATCAAGGCGTGTACTACTTCTTTATTACTCTCGCCAAAAAGCTGGGCAAAGCGGAGGTTAAAAGCACCATCTTTACCATATCTATCATCATCACCAGCTCTAGCCAACTCTAAGAATCATCACTCCATCCTTTCTCATCCATGAATCTCCACACAGACCCAAAAACAGGAAATCTAGTCTTACAGCGATCACGCTCAAATTTTCTTCTCTGTCTGTCTCTGGCGGGAGGGACGTGGCCAGGCCCAGCATCCCGGACTATTGGTCAGGGCTCTCTGGATGTAAACCAACTCCTGCCAGGCTATATCACCTTTCAGGCCCCTGGCCCCTTAAGCCCCTGAGTTATTACAGGACAGATCAGCCCAGTGCAGAGCACCACAAGCAGAGAGAAGCCGTGCCACAGGCCAGACCTAAGGCAGGCTGGCTGGGGGTTTCCGCCGCAGGTGTCAGCCTTTCTTATCCTCCGCCCTGTCAAGTCTTCTTGTTTTTGACGAGCGCTTCCCTGGCCCTGCACCCATCCCCTGCCTTCTTCTCTTCCCACGTTCCCTCTCTCTCTCTGGATCTCTCTCTGGATCTCTGGGTCCGACAAACACAGGCAGTTCCAGATTTTTCTCCTTAAGACCTGGCGAGGTTGGGGGGGACTCTCCCACAAACTCTCCCACTCTCCCCTTTCCCTCTCTCTCCTTATCTCTCTCTCTCCACTTCCCTCTGTAGGTTTGTAGTCCAAGCAGCTGGGCTCGTCCACTAAATCCCTTGGGATTTGGGATTGTTAAAAAGATAAAGCTCTGAGGTAAGTGACAGAGAGAGCATTTGGAGGCTCAACACCAAACCCACATTAAAGTTTGTTCATGGAGGGGCAAGGACGGGGGTGAAGGGGGTTGTGGGCATTGCGTCAGACTGGTTCCCACTGCGTCTGCTCCTATCCATTTTTCTCCTCATTTAAGAGTAAGTGCTGGGGTTTGTCTTGGACAGACTGTGGTTAGTGCTTAATACAGGAACGTTTATAAAGTAAGGTTTATACTGTAGCTGTACAGTATGGTAGTTGGTGAGTTTAACGCTGGTATGGTGTGTTATTCATGTGTTATTTCTCATCTAGCTTTTCTCTCCCAAAATGACAGTCTACAGTGTGGACAGAATATACAATATTGATACTTCTGTGAAGGCTACATCGACAACTCTGTTGAACACATTTTTCTCTGAAAAGCAAACCCTTCCCAAATCAAGACGATGTCCAGCACAGTAGTTCTGCTGTATCACTAAGAGGGTGGCCATATTGTTTGTACTGTAACGGCTACCAGTGAACTGAACCAAAGCAACACCACCAGTCAAACAGCCTTAAACTCACAGCCCTGGATATTCACCGTGCACTAATCCAGCCATGTTTTCTATCATCTCAGCTCTGATGCTGGATGGAAGCAGCGTAGCAACAGACACGTCTGACTGAGACAGGGAAATGGGAAGGGAGCCCCCGCGCTCAACACTCATGCACACCTCACCGGGACCTTTTGTGATAACCAGTAGACACGATGGAGGAAAGCCGATCGGCAAGCGAAAACAAGAATGAAGTCATACTGTATCTTTATTTTAAGGGAGCCAGGCCGCAAGATCTGTGATATCCAAAGGAGAGGTGGGGAGTGGGGGAGGGACTGGGGGTGGTTTTTGCTCTCGGTTGTTTTCTGAACGCTTGCCAGGAAAGTTTAATGGCTGTGGAATTTGGACAGGAAAAAAGCAGAGCTGCTGGAAGTTTCAGAGGAAGCGAGGATGTGTGCCTCACGCAGGCAGCACCTCAGTTTGTGTTCTCCTCTCCTGGGCTGGAGAGAGAGGGGAGAGAGAAAGAACGAGAGAGAGAGAGAGAGAGAATGAAAGAGAGGGAGAGGAAGAGCGTCAATGTAGCTTTTCCAAACAGCCCTAGCCCTTGGGGGACAGCCCGCAGACAGACAGGTCACAGTCAGCCAACCTCACAAATACCTGCATATACTCATAACAATGCCCAAAGAAACATGTCAGACACACGTGCACATGCACAAATACACACACACACGCAGAAGCACGCAGGCACTAATGTACGGGGACACACACTGATCCCCCCTCCCCCTCCACACACACACACACACACACACACACGGACTCACACACAGAAATATAGCTACAAGAAGAAATCATCAGGTTCCAAACCACACACACACACCTTGCCCCAGCTGTTTCTCAGTCTCGTCTCAGACACAGCGGTTCCTCTCTTTTGGGCTTCCAGGCAGGGAGAGGAAGTGGATTCAGTGATGAGGGTGATGAAGAGTGAGACAGATTCCCCCCAGAACACCATATCAGTGTTTGTCTGTGTCTGCGTGTGTCTACCCACGTCTCCTGGCCATGTCACCAGTAATGGCTGCACCTCGGCCTGCTCCCCATCCTTCACCCCACACCTCAGACCAGGCAGGGGCCAGGCAGACGGGACAACCAAGGGCAGACAGACTGGAGAGGCCCCCAACAGAGAGACTGGAGAGGGCCCCAACCAGCCATGGGAAGAAGGCCCCTGCTGCTGGAGAACACCGTATCCATTACACACGCAAGCACGCAAAACACACACACACACACATACACACACACATGCAAACACACCCGCGCTCCTTCACCCCACGCCATGCCTTGGGCCAATAGGGAATCCCCACACACTCCTACGATGTCCCTCACCCCCCCACAATGGTGTCAGGTCCGACACTTTGACCAGTGAAGAAGAGGAAATGCCTGTGGACAAATGGGCCAAATGCAAAGTGACTGCTGTATATGGCACCCTTGTCCCTTCCACTGTGAAACAGAGGAGGATAGCGGGCGTAAGGGCCACTAAATGTAGTTCCTGTCAGTAACTTGGGAAACCCCCCTGATGAGTATAGAGCACAACTTTTGACACTGCAGCATCGCATGAGAAATAAACCTTTTGGCACCACTGTCTTCCCAAACAAAAATTAGAGTTTTGACGGAAATCTACGTAAGCAAATACATGAGAAAACAAATATCTAAGTCCAAAAACATTGATCCAAACTTTAGGTTAGATTGGATACATAAGGAATTTACAGGCATGGGCATTTTTTTGTGATGGACAAATTAGTGGCAATTGTGATTTAGACTAGCCTAAATAAATCTACTCTAAATTCCATGTACTATAGGCAATTAAGTTATTTTCTTCCCACGAGTCATGCTTTTTGTGACTCGGTATCTATTTTTGTTTACCAGCCTGTCAAGATGCAGCGATTAAGAAAATGATCTTAAAACTCGCTGCCAGACGAAAGTCTCTAAAATAATCTGGTGTTGCTCTGCACACTATACACTGAATTACAAGGATAAATAAACCTACTCTTTGCGTCCAAGAATGTCAAATGTTTCCCCAACAGCAATGGATGTCTTCAATATATAGATTTCCACATAATCAATTACTAATATCTGTTGCAGATCAATTAAACCCAAGTGCATCAAAATACAAATGTAAAGCAATACTATAAGGCTCTACCTCTACACATGTTCTGGTGGTTTGTGGTACATCTTGGTTTGACAATTCACCCCAATATGGCCAGAGTAGAGTAGAGCACAGTAGAGAAGAAAAGAGTAGAGGATAATATATCAGAGTAGAGTAGAGTAGAGTAGAGTAGAGTAGAGTAGAGTAGAGTAGAGTAGAGTAGAGTAGAGAAAAATAGAGTAGAGCACAGTAGGGTAGAGTAGAGCACAGTAGAGTAGATTAGAGAAGAATAGAGAAGAGTAGACTAGATCAGAGCAGAGAAGAATAGAGTAGAGTAGAGCAGAGAATAATAGAGTAGAGCAGAGTAGAGTAGAGCAGAGCAGACAAGAATAGAGCAGAGCAGAGAAGAATAGAGTAGAGTAGAACAGAGCAGAGTAGATCCCAACATGGGAAACGGTTTAATAACTCAGCATCATCAATAAATTACAAGGACAGGACAAGTAACAATGACACGCACCTGCACTTCAGTAGCCATTAAAGACAGTCTGACTCAAAGGTGTTAATAAATCTTCTCCGGTATCGGTGTCCCTTCCACGGGACGGTTGAGCTAACGTAGGCTAATGCGATTAGCATGAGGTTGTATGTTACAAGAAAATTACCCAGGACAAGACACATCTGATTTTGGCAGAAAGCTTACATTCTTGCTAATCTAACTGCACTGTCCAATTTACAGTAGCTATTACAGTGAAATAATATCATGCTATTGTTTGAGGAGAGTGCACAATTTTAAACACGAAAAGTTATTAATAAACAAATTAGGCACATTTGGGCAGTCTTGATAAAACATTTTGAACAGAAATTGGATAAGTCTAAAACTTTGCACATCTAGTGGCCAAAATCTAAATTGCACCTGGGCTGGAATAATACATTATGGCCTTTCTCTTGCATTTCAAAGATGATGGTACTAAAAAAATGCAAAAAAACGGTTGGCTTTTACATTGTATTGTATTTTACCAGATCTAATGTGTTTTATTCTACTACATTCATTTCACATTTCCATAAACTTCAAAGTGGTTCCTTTCCAATGGTACCAAGAATATGCATATCCTTGCTTCAGGGCCTGAGCTACAAACAGTTAGATTTGGCTATGTCATTTTAGGCAAAAATTGAAAAAGGGGGGCTAATCCTTAATAAGAAATAATGTTGTTGTCTATCCTTATCTGGGGAAACAAGCAACAACAACATTCATAATGAGAAGACATCATAAAATCAGTTAATCATTACACTCATTAAAAAGCCTCATGGCTGTGAATAAGAGTGACTGTCTAAACCTCTCGGTGGAACTTCTGAGCAGGATGAACCTGCTACTGAAGCTGCTCTTGTGCAGCGCTGTGGAGTGGGTAAGTGTCATTGTCCATGATCGGGTGTGTTTTAGGCTTGTAGCCTTTTTATGGACATGTCCTGCATTGATTCTAGACTGCAGCCGATTGTAGCACTGGCTCGATGATTTTGGCAAACTTTAGTCCTCCTTGGCTATGTTCCCTTTCCAGCACACAAAGGGAAGGCTATGGTGGGTATGGTAGTGTAGCCATTGAATGAGCACGGTGGGAGTCCTTGGCTCTTGTTTAGTACTTTACAAATGTACATTTTTTTCAGTATGCGTGTGTGGCTACATGCATGAGTGTATGTGTGTGCTCACTTTTGTATGTGTAATGAGTGTTGTCTCTGTCGGCTGGAAACCTGTAGCTGTACCTTCCCAGGCTGGGCCTACCATGCCGGGGCAGGTCCTGGGCAGGCAGGGTGGAATAATGCCGATCAGGGGGAGTAGAGGGGGACAGAGAGGGGGCTGTTTACTCAGCTGTATGGCTCCACAGGTCCAGCCAGGGGAAAGAGGGTGTGTTCAGGGCCTCATTAATCATGGCCGCTTTCGGAAGAGATAAACAAGCCTGGCCCAGCAGGGATGCTGCCTGCCGCATGATGGGTGGATGGGGGGAATGGGATGGACGGGTTGAGCGGGAGGGTGGGGGGGGGGGGGTGGAAGGGTGGACTCACACCAGGGGGACACGCCAAACCACTTGCTGTCCGGTCCACATCTGTGCGGGCGCACACGCTCATAAATCTGCATTCCCAACTCGCCTGGATAAACGGACAAACTGGACACAGATGGACAGTCCTAGTCTAGTCTAATGTAGTACATGTACTTCTTGTGTAATGTTGGATTGCTCTTTTAGTCCGTAAAAATGATACAGGACTCCATGCCCATTGGATGTAGGCCTCAATTGCACATTCAAACACGTGAAGGTCTCGCGATTTGAATATCTCTCTTTATACTCTCTTTCAGTGTGATCAGTGGACGTGATGCTCTGAGAAGAATATCCATGGACAGTACAAAACAAGCATCCAATTTCTTCACAGATCTCCTATAGCTATTTATTGCCTTTTTTGGGTTGCCACTGCTGTACTGAAACGAATCCCTATATCAACCAATAGACAGGTGTTATCCCTGCTCGGGTACATTCAACCAGGACAGACGGTGTAATTCTACACCCACTCTCTTGGGGAGAAGAAGAGAACCAGGTCCAGGTTTGCTCTGCTTCCAGCAGGCTTGCATTATTACTACATTCTGCTGTAGCCTGTCTCTCCATCCCCTCCAGACCTCTCCTCCGACAGCCCATGTGTTTCACAACGGGCAGGGTTTCACTCATCTTCCTGCACCATATTTCATCAGCCGGGGGGAGAAGGAGAGAGAGCGAGGAAGGGAGGGAGGGAACAGGGAGCACGGGCAATCAGCTTGAGAGAACTGACGGACGCAATAGGATGAACGTTTACTTCACCGCTCCCCGCTAAACGGGTCTTAAGATATTATATTTCTCTGTTTATGTAAGCTTTATGTCTTAATTATGGGTGTGTGTGTGTGTGTGTGTGTGTGTGTGTGTGTGTGTGTGTGTGTGTGTGTGTGTGTGTGTGTGTGTGTGTGTGTGTGTGTGTGTGTGTGTGTGTGTGTGTGTGTGCGCGGTGTAGTGACACTAATTGGTAGTGATAGCCCTGGAAAAGTTACATCATTACAGTTTTCCTGCCAGTCAAACAACTGGATATGAGTGGAATACAGCGCTGTAGTGTGCTGAGTGACGTGGATTCATGCCCAATGATGTGCCCTGGCCTTGCTCACTGCTCTACACCCTACCAATACCAGCTATTTACCATTTCCCTGTCTAACTAGTAACAGTGTAGAAATAGGTTACAGTAGTTACTATACAACAGGCCAAAATAGTGGACCAATTGATGCAGGCCCAGCAGGGAAGGCTTTACACCACTGACGATTGTACGACTTACGAGACTAATCAAATGATCAAATAAAGCAAAAATATGTTGCATTACTGTTGGCTTTTGCCTTCCGATATATGTACTGTATGTGTTTGTTTACCTGTTCTGCCCGATCCATCAAGCAGACCTCTTGAGTTGATGGCTCTGTCTTATACAAGGATTTGATGGAGCGTTAATGTTAGGTTGGCTGTGTGGCTGCAGTCATAGGCAGGCAGTTGATATTAGAAAATGAATAATGATTATCGGGTTCAGTGACTTCAGTGACTGAGTGACTTGAACAACATCACATTGCAGCGTTCTGCCGCAGCAGATTTGAGGTCTTTACTGCCACCTAGTGTAAACCGAGAGAGTCACTCAGTACAGGCAACAGATGGTTTTCAGCGCCTAGGCTGTACCACAAATGACCACGTGGTGGTGTAGTTGACAACAAAATGACCATTTGCATCGCTGAAGAGCTATTCTCTGAGTAGAAAAACAACTCTTAAGACATTAACTTTGAATAATGATCTATGTCTCATTAAAGCACATTTTACAAGTAGTAGGCTATCCTAGATTGAGCAGCACTGATAAGGACCTATTTCACTTGACTGAACCTCAAAATATGGAGCCATCGGGTGCTTTCCAGCAAATCACCTTCTAGGCCACCAAAATATTTACGTCCAACAAACACAGGTTCAGATTTGTATTTTACCTACGTCGTGTTGCCGAGAGATATCTCCATAAACCTTATTTGCTCCTCTCAGCCCCCCCACTGACCCATCTGTTGTGGGCCACAGCCACCTACAGTAAATGGGCACTCAGCGGAAAGAGAAAGAAGGAGAGAGTGCTAACAATGTGGATATATCTCTATCCATCTGCACGTATCCAACCTCTAATCTCCAGGAACGTCCATGAGGTGGCCTGATTTTGCTACACTGGTTCTATTCTGCTCATATGTGGCATATTATTTGCCATTGTGACATCCTTGACCATTAGGAATACAAAGAGGGTCCATGTGCTGAGATGCACTTCATCAAGGATGCTTGGCCTCTTGGTTTTTGTGTGTGTGTGGGGGGGGGGGGTCTAAAAGGCCTAAAATAGAATAGTACTGAAATATGAGTTTGAGTTTCATGTGACAGGGAAGTTATCTGTGGTGTATCTCTACCGTTTGGCTGATATCACAATGGAAAACGTTTCATTCATTCAGAATCTGTAACGGATCCTAACCTAGATTGACTGTGATTGCTAGAGAGAGCTTAAGTAACAAGTCTCTGAATGGCAACCTTTAGAAATCACACATGATTACGCAGTGGCATGTGTAACAGATAGCATAGGGAAAATGTTTTCATTCGCCCGGCCAGCCCCACCCATATCAATGCCCTGCGCATCTCACCATGACATCAATGAGCCCCGGGGACAAGCAGATCTATTCACATGCAAGTTAAAGTCTTCTCTGATCTTATAAGAGTGGTTCGTTGGCGTTTAGAAAGGGTTGATCTGGCCAGTTTGATCTGTGTTGCTACTTGACGAGACACTTAGCTATAATGGTAGAGACCTCTTCAGTGGGTACATGCCTCATGTCTCAGCCAGGGCGAAAGATAGTGGACCTATGATGCGCCTCCAAAGGACGACGGTATCTCAGGTCGGACAGCGCCACCCTCGCTAGCTCCCATGAGAACGTTGAGAGAAATACGATCCAGCCCTCAGCTCAACATGACACCCCTGTAGGCCCATATGGTAGGAATGTTTGGGAACAACAAGTCAACAGAACAGCATGCTCAGAACCCAAACAATATACCCATATGTAAGAGGCTTGAAGAATACAAGATATATTTAGGCTAAAATGGCTTCTGCGTGAAAAGAGAGAATTCAAAGTCGAAAAAAACTCAAAGGCCAAGTAATGTTGGAAGCAAAATATACAGTACCAGTAAAAAGCTTGGACGCACCTACTCATTCAAGGATTTTTCTTAATTTGGATTATATTCTACCTTGTAGAATAATAGTAATGACATCATGTAGTAACCATTAGACCGGTGGAAATCTGTCCTTTGGTATGATGAGACCAAATTTTGATTTTTAGTTCCAACCGCCGTGTCTTTGTGAGACGCAGAGTAGGTGAACGGATGATCTTTGCATGTGTGGTTCCCACCTCGAAGCATGGAGGAAGAGGTGTGAGGGTGTGGAGGTGCTTTCTGGTGACACTGTTGGTGATTTATTTATAATTCAAGGCACACATAACCAGCATGGCTGCCACAGCATTCTGCAGCGATACGCCATCCCATCTGGTTTGCTCTTAGTGGGACTATCATTTGTTATTCAACAGGACAATGACCCAACACACCTCCAGGCTGTGTAAGTGTTATTTGATGAAGAAGGAGAGTGATGGGGTGCTGCATCAGATGATCTGGGCTCCACAATCCCCCGACCTCAACCCGATTGAACTCCTTCAAGACTGTTGGAAAAGTATTCCAGGTGAAGCTGATTGAGAGAATGCCAAGAGTATACAAAGTTGTCATCAAGGCAAAGGGTGGCTACCTTGAAAGATCTAAAATATATTTTGATTTGTTTAACACTTCTTTGGTTACGAGATGATTCCATATGTGTTATTATAGTGTTGATGTCTTCACTATTATTCTACAATGTAAAAAATAGTACAAATAAAGAAAAACCCATGAATGAGTAGGTGTGTCCAAACTTTTGACTGGTACTGTATTATAGATACTGCTATGAGGTCTTTCAAACATTGTCACTTTGAAAGCCAAATTGACACTTTAATCCTACTCCTCGTTTTTCAATGGTTCTGTGTATTCACCACCTTACGGTGTGTGTTAGACTTCTTTGGATTCTATTTGTGGTGGTCTTATTCGCAGTATAAGGTGGTTACTGGGCTATCATTTCCTCTGTGGTGGGAGACCATTTTCTGGGTCAGTGAACCCCACCAAAGGAGTGATTGAGTCTTAAAGGGGGCTCCCTCAAGCATGTGCCCTCTCTCCTGTCCCCTTGTTCCCAAGACAAAGGGCCCAACACAACACCCTCACAACATCCAGGAAACATTCCTGCAACATTTCTGCAACATTACACTTGTCTCGTGAGAGTAGCAGGAAATGGACCAGGTGCTATGGAATATTATTAGATGATAACTCATCTCTATATGCTTTTACCACAGCATCTCTCTCTACATTATCCAAGATCAGTGTTGTGGATGGAGCTGGTTTCAGCTCACCTGCCTGGGTTTGTGGGCCTGCTCATGCAGCTGTCAGTGGAGGCCGGAGAGGAAGGGAGGGATCCATTGCTCTAGTGTAACGAGATGCCAAGCTAATCAGTGACTTTCCTGCCTTATCTCTTCCATCAGGACACTCAGGAGGCCGTGTAACCCAGGATAGGGTGATGTCATGCTGTGATGATGGGTAAAGTTGGTGGGGAGGGGGAGTGAGTGTCTGTATGTGGGAGTGGGGTAGGTGTGTCATATATCTCCCCTTCAGTGAAGGAGAGGGGGGTAAAGGCAGAAGCCCACATGGTGGTGACTAACTGGGGTGGTTATGTCCCTAACCTAGACAATACAGGATTAGGGGGCCTGGTTTGAGAGAGAGAGAGAGAGAGAGAGAGAGAGAGAGAGAGAGAGAGAGAGAGAGAGAGAGAGAGAAATAAATAACGTTTGTGAGTGTAATGTTTACACATCACCAGGGGTGAGAAAGGGATGCAGCTTAAGCCCCACTATCTTCAACATATATATCAACAAATTGGCGAGGGCACTAGAACAGTCTGCAGCACCCGGCCTCACCCTACTAGAATCTGAAGTCAAATGTCTCCTGTTTGCTGATGATCTGGTGCTTCTGTCCCCAACCAAGGAGGGCCTACAGCAGCACCTAGACCTTCTGCACAGATTCTATCAGACCTGGGCCCTGACAGTAAATCTCAGTAAGACAAAAAAGAATGGTGTTCCAAAAAAAGTCCAGATGCCAGGACCATAAATACAAATTCCATCTAGACACTGTTGCCCTAGAGCACACAAAAAACTATACATACCTCAGCCTAAACATCAGCGCCACAAGTAGCTTCCACAAAGCTGTGAACAATCTGAGAGACAAGTCAAGAAGGGCCTTCTATACCATCAAAAGGAACATCAAATTTGACATACCAATTAGGATCTGGCTAAAAATACTTGAATCAATTATAGAACCCATTGCCCTTTATGTTTGTGAGTTCTGGGTTCAGCCCACCAACCAATAATTCACAAAATGGGACAAATACCAAATTGAGACTATGCATGCAGAAATAAGAAGAGCCCTCTAACCAAGCTTGTCCTGGGGCTCTGTTCACAAACATAAACAGACACCACAGTGCCCCAGGACAGCAACACAATTAGACCCAACCAAATCATAAGAAAACAAAAAGATAATTACTTGACACATTGGAAAGAATTTACAAAAGAACAGAGCAAACTAGAATGCTATTTGGCCCTAAACAGAGAGTACACCATGGCAAAATACCTAACCACTGTGACTGACTCAAAGTTAAGGAAATCTTTGACTATGCACAGACTCAGTGAGCATAGCCTTGCTATTGAGAAAGGCAGCTGAAGGAAGACCTGGCTCTCAAGAGAAGACAGGCTATGTGCACATTGCCCATAAAAAGAGGTGAAAACTGAGATGCACTTCCTAACCTCCTGCCAAATGATGACCATATTAGAGACACAAATTTCCCTCAGATTACAGACCCACAAAGAATTTGAAAACAAATTCAATTTTGATAAACACCCATATCTATTGGGTGAAATACCACAGTGTGCAATCACATCAATAAGATTTGTGACCTGTTGCCCAAAGAAAAGAGCAACCAGTGAAGAACAAACACCATTGTAAATTCAACCTGTATTTACTGTATGTTCATTTATTTTCCCTTTTGTACTTTAACTATTTGCACATTATTGTAACACTGTATATAGACATAATATGACATTTGAAATGTCTTTGTTCTTTCTTAATTATTTGTATTGTTTATTTCACCTTTGTTTAATATCTATTTTCATTTGCTTTGGCAATGTAAACATATGTTTCCCATGCCAATAAAGCCCCATAAAATTGAATTGAATTGAGAGAGAGAGACAGAGAAAAAGAGAAAGAGAGGCAGCGAAAGAGAGAGAGATAGAAAGAGCGAAAAAGTGTGTGTGTGCGTGTACCTGTGAGTTTATTGCATGTGTGTCTGGAGGTTGGTTGATGAGGGTGAGAAAACAGCAGGGCTGTTTTAGGCTCATCTAATGAGGTAGTGTGAAGTGGACCTGCAGCATCTCGCTATTTCAGCCACTCCTGTTGCTGACAGGTGTATAAAATTGAGCACACAGCCATGCAATCTTCATAGCCTAACATTGGCAGTAGAATGGTCTTATTGAAGAGCTCAGTAACTTTCAACATGGCACCATCATAGGATTCCACCGTTCCAACAAGTCAGTTGTACAAACAGTACATGTAAAGGTAGGGGTAAAGTGACTAGGCAACAGGATAGATAATAAACAGTAACAACAGCATATGTGATGAGTCAAAAGAGCGCAAAAAGGGTCAATGCAGATAGTCCAGGTAGCTATTTGGTTAACTATTTAGCAGTCTTATGGCTTGGGTGTAGAAGCTATTCAGGGTCCTGTTGGCTCCAGACTTGGTGCATCGGTACCACTGGCTGGAATCCATTCCATTTTTAGGGTGTTCCTATGACACCGGCTAGTATAGAGGTCCTGGATGGCAGGGAGCTCGACAACGGTGATGCACTGGGCCGTATGCATTACTCTCTGTAGCACCTTGCGGTTTCCATAGCAAGTGGTGATCTAGCCTGTCAAAATGCTCTCAATGGTGCAGCTATAGAACCTTGTGAGGATCTGAGGGCACATGCCAAATCTTTTCAACATCCTGAGGGGGAGAGGTGTTGTCGTGCCTTCTTCATGACTGTGTTGTGGTGTGTGGACCATGTTAATTCCTTAGTCATGTGGAAGCTCTCAACCCGCTCCACTATAACCCTGTCGATATGGATGGGAGCATGCTCGGCCCTCCGTTTTCTGTAGTCCACTATCAGCTTCTTTGTCTTGCTGACTTTCAGGGAGAGCTTGTGGTTAGGATATGTAAGTGCTGTCACTGTGGGGACGATGTCATTTATGCACTTATTAAGGAAGCAGATGACTAATGTGGAAAACTCCTCAATGTTATTGGATGAATCCCAGGAACATTTTCCAGTCTGCGCTAGTGAAACAGTCCTGTAGCTTAGCATCAGCTTCATCGGACCACATCCGTATTTGGTGCGTCACTGGTACTTCCTGTTTGAGTTTTCGCTTGTATGCAGGAAGCAGGAGGATAGAGGTACGGTCTGAGGTACGGTCTGATTCGCCAAAGGGAGAGCCTTGTATTTGTTTCTGTGTGTGGAGTAAAGGTGATCTAGAGTTTGGTTACCTCCAATTGCACAGGTGACATGCTGGTAAAAATAAGGTAAAGCGGATTTCAGTTTCCCTGCATTAAAATCACATGCCACGAGAAGCGCTGCATCTGGATGTGCATTGTCTTGTTTGCTTATTGCCCTATACAGTTAATTGAGTGTGGTTTTAATGCATGCATTGGTTTGTGGTGGTAAATAGACAGCTATGAAAAATATAGATGAAAATTATCTTGGTAAATTGTCACGACCCGATCTGTTTCACCACTTTGTGACCTTTCCATCCTCCTCTAGGTGTCGCCCATCTTCCCCATTATCCCCTGTGTATGTCCCCTGTGTTCTCTGTTTGTCTGTTGCCAGTTCATCTTGTTTGTCAAGTCAACAAGCGTTTTTTAGATCTGCTCCGGCTTTTCCCCAGTCTCTCTTTTCTCATCCTCCTGCTTTTGACCCTTGCCTGTCCTGACAAAGCCCGCCCACCTGACCTTGACCCCGAGCCTGCATGCCGTCCTGTACCTGTAATAAACATTGTTACTTTAACACAGTCTGCTTCTGGGTCTTACCTTTATCCTGATAGTACGAACTGGCCATGACTGACCAAGCAAACCCGGGCCAGCTGTGTAACGCCATCTCCTCCCAAGGAGCCTCCATTGGTAGGAACAAGGAATTTCTTTGTGGTCTTATAGAGGGGGTCCAAACATCAGCTGAGCCCCATGACCGGGCATTGGACATGCTGCTGGAGCAATTCCGTGGGTTGTCTGGGAGGCAGCCTACCATGGTGGTACACCCACCACCCCTCAAATACACGGCGGGTAGCAGCGCAGCTCCACCGGCCAATACACCTCCTCGGGAGCCCCGCTTACCTCCCCCGGACCACTTTAATGGAGAGTTGTGCATTTCTAGCTCAGTGTGCCCTCATTTTCGCGCTTCAGCCCTCCTCCTTCCCCTCGGATCACACCAAGATATCCTACCTCATCACGATGATCTCCGAGAGGGATCTCATCTGGGCTACCGCCGTATGAGAAAAACAGTCGGCCATGTGCGTGAGTCTGGAGGGGTTCGTGGGAGAGAAGCTGCCCGGAAGCTAATCCAGCTCCGTCAGAACGCCCGCAGTGTGGCCGACTATGCGGGGGATTTCCGACGTTGGCAACGGAGAGTGCTTGGAACCAGGAAGCACTGTTCAACATGTTCCTGCATGGCGTCTCGGAGGAGGTTATGGACGAGCTTGCTGCTTGGGAGTTACCCACGGATCTTGATTCCCTCATCGCTTTGACCATCCGCATTGATGGGCGATTACGGGAACGACAGATGGAGAGATAATTTGATTTCACTCGCACATCCAGGGATTCCACCTTGCCTCCGAGTCATCCCGGAAGTCCCCGACGGTCCAGTTGAAGAAAGCAACCAAGGTTTCCCGTCCTCCCTCGAGAGTCGCCGAAGACGGCCGAGGCACTGTTTCCCAACCTATGCAACTATGCAGAGCTGTGCTGCCACCAGTGGAATGGCAACACAGGATCAACGCAAAGAGTTGTCTGTATGGCGAGACGTTTGGTCATTTTGGGTTCTCTTGTCCATTAAAGAGATCAGGCTCACTAGTAGTATCGAGTACTTTGGTAGGTCATAGTTAGAATTTTCCTGCTTCCCATGCTTGCACCCCTGTGCATAACATTCTGCTGTGGGGAAACCAGTCTAAATCTCTCTGGGTCCTCATTGACTCTGGGGCCGATGACAGTTTTTCGACGGTACGCTGGCTTCCAAGCTGAACATCCCCACTCAGCCTCTCTCCACTCCCATGGATGTTAGAGCACTTGACAGGCGCTCTATAGGCCGGGTCACTCATACTACCACTCCGATCAACATACAGGTGTCAGGGAATCACAGCGAGACTATTCAATTCCTACTCATCAAGTCTCCTCAGATTCCCATGATATTGGGATTCTCCTGGCTCCACAGCGACACAATCCCATCATCTACTTCGGGCCATCATGGGCTGGAGTCAGTTCTGCCACGCCCAGTGTCTGAAGTCAGTGCAACCTGCCCCGGGACGCCTTCCTGGCGGCTCGGAAGGCTCTCCGGACATCTTCGCCGTTCCTGTGGAATACCAGGACCTTCGGCAGGTGTTCAACAAGGCCTGGGCTACTTCGCTTCCGCGGCACCGACAATACAATATGACTGCGGGATTGACCTTCTCCCTAGCACCACTCCGCTCCGGGGACGACTGTACTCGCTGTTGGGAACGGAGACCAAGGCTATGGACACCTACAGTTGAAGTCGGAAGTTAACATACACCATAGCCAAATACATTTAAAATCAGTTTTTCACAATTCCTGACATTTAATCCGAGTAAACATTCCCTGTTTTAGGTCAGTTAGGATCATCACTTTATTGTAAGAATGTGAAATGTAAGAATAATAGTAGAAAAAATGATTTATTTCAGCTTTTATTTATTTCATCATGTGGGTCAGAAGTTTACGTACACTCAATTCGTATTTGGCAGAATTGTCTTTAAATTGTTTAACTTGGGACATACATTTCGGGCAGCCTTCCACAAGCTTCCCACAATGAGTTGGGTGAATTTTGGCCCATTCCTCCTGACAGAGGAGGTGTAACTGAGTCAGGTTTGTAGGCCTCTTGCCTCGTATTTTCTATAGGATTGAAGTCAGGGCTTTGTGATGGCCACTGCAATACCTTGACTTTGTTGTCCTTAAGCCATTTTGCCACAACTTTGGAAGTATGCTTGGGGTCATTGTCCATTTGGAAGACCCATTTGCAACCAAGCTTTAACTTCCTGACTGATGTCTTGAGATGTTGCTTCAATATATATCCACATCATTTTCCTCCCTCATGATGCCATCTATTTTGCGAAGTGCACCGCAGCAAAGCACCCCCACAACATGATGCTGCCGCCTCCATGCTCACGATTGGGACGGTGTTCTTCAGCTTGCAAGCCTCCCCCATTTTCCTCCAAACATAGCGATGGAAATTATGGCCAAACAGTTCTATTTGTGTTACATCAGACCAGAGGATATTTCTCCAAAAAGCACGATCTTTGTCCCTGTGTGCAGTTGCAAACCATAGTCAGGCTTTTTTATGGTGGTTTTGGAGCAGTGGCTTCTTCCTTGCTGAGTGGCCTTTCATGTTATTTCGATTTGAGACTCATTTAACTGTGGATATCGATACTTTTGTACCTATTTCCTCCAGCATCTTCACAAGGTCCTTTGCTGTTGTTCTGGGATTGATTTGCACTTTTCACACCAAAGTATGTTCATCTCTAGGAGACAGAACGCATCTCCTTCCTGACGTGGTCCCATGGTGTTTATACTTGCGTACTATTGTTTGTACAGATGAACGAGGTACCTTCAGACATTTGGAAATTGCTGCCAAGGATGAACCAGGCTTGTGGAGGTCTACACTTTTTTTTCTGAGGTCTTGGCTAATATCTTTTGATTTTCCCATGATGTCAAGCAAAGATGCACTGAGTTTGAAGGTAGGCCTTGAAATACATCCACAAGTACACCTCCAATTGACTCAAATTATGTCAATTAGCCTATCAGAAGCTTCTAAAGCCATGACATCATTTTCTGGAATATTCCAAGCTGTTTAAAGGCACTGTCAACTTAGTGTATATGAACTTTTGACCCACTGGAATTGTGATATAGTGAATTATAAGTGGAATAATCTGTCTGTAAACAATTGTTGGAAAAATGACTTGTGTCATGCACAAAGTAGATGTCCTAACTGACTTGTCAAGACTATAGTATGTTAACAATAAATTTGTGGAGTGGTTGAAAAACGAGTTTTAATGACTCCAACCTAAGTGTATGTAAACATCCGACTTCAACTGTAAATTGGGGACTCCATAGCTGCAGGATTTGTACGACCTTCCTCCTCTCCTGCCGACGTGCATCGACTACCGGGGACTCAACGACATAACGGTGAAGAACTGCTACCCGCTACCACTCATCTCCTCAGCAGTCGAGCCGCTCCAGAGGGCCACGTTGTTTTCCAAGCTGGATCTACGGAGCACCTACCACCTGGTGAGGATACGGGAGGGGATGAATGGAAGACCGCCTTCAATATGGCCAGCGGCCATTACGAGTATTTGGTCATGCCGTTTGGCCTCACCTATGCCCCTGCTGTGTTCCAGGCTCTGGTAAATTATGTTCTCCATGACATGTTGAACCAGATCGTCTTCGTCTACATTGATAACATCCTCGTCTTCTCCCGCACCACCCAAGAACATGTTCTTCACGTCCGACAGGTTCTTCAACTCCTCCTGGAGAACTAGCTGTTCGTTAAGGAGGAAAAGTGTGAGTTCCATCACTCCACCATCCCCTTTCTGTGGTACATCATCTCTGCTGGGAGTGTCCAGAAGGATCCCGGGATGGTGAGAGTGGTGGTGGATTGGCCCCAGCCTTCGTCCAGGGTGCAGCTGCAATGTTTCCTGGGGTTCGTCAACTTCTATCGCCGCTTCGTCCAGGGTTACAGCACTTTGGCTTCCCTCTGTCTGCTCTCACCTCTCCCAAGGTTCAGTTCACGTGGTCCCCTGCTGCAGACCGGGCGTTCCGGCACCTCAAACACAGCTTCACCACTGCTCCCATCCTGTTTCATCGCTGCAACTCGCTGCAACTCCCGTACGGACTCGGGAGAGACGAAGGTCGAGAGCCGTGCGTCCTCCGAAACACGACCCAACCAAGTCACACTGCTTCTTGACACAAGCCCGCTTAACCCGGAAGCCAGCCACACCAATGAGGAAACACTGTACACTTGGCGACTGTGTCAGCGTGCATGCGCTCGGACCTCCACAGGAGTCGCTAAAGTGCAATGGGACAAGGAAATCCCTGCCGGCCAAACCCTCCCCTAATCCGGACGATGCTGGGACAATTATGCGCCGCCCCATGGGTCCCCCAGTCGCAGCCTGCTGCAACAGAGCCTGGACTCTGCTGCCATCTTATCTTGGCGATGGATTTAAAAGCCAGCGAAGATGGATGAAAAGCCAGCCAGTATATTATCCATGTCCTCTTTCAGCCATGACTCAGACAAACAGAATATTACAGTTTTTCATGTCCCATTGATTGGATAGTCTCGAACTGAGCTCGTCCAGTTTGTCCTCCAGTGATTGTACGTTTGCCAACAAAATAGAGGTCAATGGTGTTCTATATGCTTGCCGAAGTAGTCTTATCATAACGACGCCTAGCTTGCCTCTCCTCCGTCACCTCTTCCTCATTCGAGTCCCGGGGATCAGGGCATGGTCCAAGCTTTGCATAACGCCCAGATCTGCCAACTTTTGAAGTAGAAATGATAATTCATATTGAGGTTAGTGACTGCTGTTCTGATGTCCAGAAGCGGTTTTCATTCATAAGAAATAATGGTTGGAAACAGTGTAAAAAAACACACAAAATAACACAATTGGCCAGGAGGCTGTAAGACAGCTATCCACTGCAGCGTCATCTTTCTACCATAGTATTAGCAGGGAGGGTTCTTTTGATACCATTCATAAAGGCCTCATTTTATGAATTGTTTATTACTTTCATATTATATAATAGGTGACTGAGGTAATAGAGGGAAATTAGATGGGACAGTATATGATGAAAGTATGGTCTTTTTATGCTTTTATCCATTGTACCTGTTATGTACTATACAGCATTTACCCCATACTGGAATTTCCAATGTCATGGTCCCAAACAACTGAGCCATCAAGCCAGATTTATGCAGTGTGCTAGGTCTTTGTGTCACGCCCTGACCTTAGAGATCCTCATTATTTCTCTATGTTTGGTTAGGTCAGGGTGTGACTCGGGTGGGAAAGTCTATGTTTTCTATTTCTTTGTTTTTGGCCGAGTATGGTTCCCAATCAGAGGCAGCTGTCTATCGTTGTCTCTGATTGGGGATCGTATATAAGTTGTCATTTTCCTTTTGGGTTTTGTGGGATCTTGTTTTCTGTTTAGTGTCTGTGCCTGACAGAACTGTGCACTTTCACGTTTGTTATTTTGTTTAAGTGTTTTTTGAATATTAAAATCATGAACACTTTCCACGCTGCGCCTTGGTCCACTCTTCATTCCACAAACGAGAGCCATAACACTTTGGTTACAACACATACTGTTGTGCTCTAATATATTGGCACTCTTGCACTTTACAAATGAAATCAAACTTTATCAAATCAAACTTTATTTGTCACGTGCTGAATACCACGGGTGTAGACCTTACCGTGAAATGTTTACTTACAAGCCCTTAACCAACAATGCAGTTTAAGAAAGAGTTAAGAAAATATTTACCAAATATACAAAAGTGAAAAAAATATTAAAAGTAAAAAGTAACACAATAAAATAGCAATAACGAAGCTATATACAGGGGGTACCGGTAGTGAGACAATGTGCAGGGGTGCAGGTTAGTCAAGGTAATTTGTACATGTAGGTAGGGATAAATTGACTATGCATAGATAAATGTAAATGTAATAATAAACAACAAGTAGCAGGAGTGTAAAAAAATGGGGGGGTTCAATGTAAATAGTCCAGGTGGCCATTTGATTAATTGTTCAGCAGTCTTATGGCTTGGGGGATAGAGGCTGTTAAGGAGCCTTTTGGTCCTAGACTTAATGCTCCGGTACCACATGCCATGAAGTAGCAGAGAGAATAGTCTATAACTTGGGTGACTGGTGTCTTTGACAATGTTTTGGGCTTTCCTTTGACACCGGCTAGTATATAGGTCCTGGATGGCCGGAAACTTGACCCCAGTGATGTACTGGGCCGTATGCACTACCCTCTGTAGTGCCTTACGGTCAGATGACGAGCAGTTGTCTTACCAGGCGGTGATGCAACCGGTCAAGATGCTCTCGAAGGTGCAGCTGTAGAACTTTTTGAGGATCTGGGGATCCATGCCAAATCTTTTCAGTCTCCTGAGGGGGAAAAGGTGTTGTAATGCCCTCTTCACGACTGTCTTGGTGTGTTTGGACCTTGATAGTTCGTTGATGATGTGGACACCAAGGAGCTTGTCTTGCTCACATTGAGGGAGAGGTTGTTGTCCTGGCACCACACTGCCAGGTCTCTGACCTCCTCCCTATAGGCTGTCTCATCGTTGTCGGTAATCATAGCCTACCACTGTTGTCATAAGCAAACTCAATGATGGTGTTGGAGTCATGTTTGGCCACACAGTCATAGGTAAAACAGGGAGTACAGGAATGGATTAAGCACGCACCCCTGAGGGGCCCCAGTGTTGACAATCAGCGTGGCAGATGTCTGTTAGCTAACCTTACCACCTGGGGGCGACCCGTCAGGAAGTCCAGGATCCAGTTGCAGAGGGAGGTGTTTAGTTCCAGGGTCCTTAGCTTAGTGATGAACTTTGTGGGCACTATGGTGTTGAATGTTGAGCTGTAGTCAATGAACCATATTCTCACATAGGTGTTCCTTTTGTCCAGGTGGGAAAGGGCAGTGTGGAGTGCAATTGAGGTTGTGTCATCTGTGGATCGGTTAGGGTGGTATGTGAATTGGGGTGGGTCGTGGGTATCCGGGATGATGCTGTTGATGTGAGCAATGACCAGCCTTGCAATGCACTTCATGGCTACCGACGTGAGTGCTATGGGGCAGTAATAATTTAGGCAGGTTACCTTCACTTCAGGGACTATGGTGGTCTGCTTGAAACAAGTAGGTACTATAGTCTCAGTCAGGGATAGGTTGTAAATGTCAGTGAAGACACTTGAAAGTTGGTCTGCGCATGCTTTGAGTATACGTCCTGGTAATCTGTCTGGACCCACGGCTTTGTGAATGTTGACCTGTTTAAAGGTCTTGCTCACATCGGCTACCGAGAGCGTTATCACACAGTTGTCAAGAACAGCTGGTGATCTCATTCATGCTTCAGTGTTGCTTGCCTTGAAGCGAGCATAAAAAGTATTTAGCTCGTCTGGTAGGCTCGCGTCACCGGGCAACTCAGCGGTGTCACATTCGTCGTAGTGAGGAGACCAAAGTGCAGCGTGGTGTGAATACATCTTCTATTTATTAATGAAGACGAACACTAAACAAAGTATACAAAATAACAAAACGACCGTGAAGCTATCTTACAAAAGTGCAGACACAGGCAACTAGACATAGACATAGACGATAACCCACGAAATACCCAAAGAAGATGGCTGCCTAAATATGGTTCCCAATTATAGACAACGATAAACAGCTGCCTCTAATTGAGAACCAATCTAGGCAACCATAGACATACATAAACACCTAGATGGTAAACAACCCCATAAACCTACAAACCCCTAGATAGTACAAAAACACATACATCACCCATGTCACACCCTGACCTAACCAAAACAATAAAGAAAACAAAGAATACTAAGGTCAGGGCGTGACAGTACCTCCACCCCAAAGATGTGGACTCCCGGCCGCACACCTAAACCTGTATGGGAGGGTGTGGGTGGGCATGACTCCGAGGTGGCTGTTCTGGCTCAGGACGTGGACCCCGCTCCATTTTCATAATCGTCACAATTACTTAATGTCTTTGGAGCGGGAACCTTCACCGCCGACCACGGATTAGAGGACGCCACTGGACTGATGGTCGAGTCTAGAGTGACTGGCCCCTCTGGATTGGAGGGAGACTGGCGGATCCGGACTGGAGGGAGACTCTGGCGGACCCGGACTGGAGGGAGACTCTCGCGGATCCGGACTGGAGGGAGACTCTGGCGGATCCGGACTGGAGGGAGACTCTCGCGGATCTGGACTGGAGGGAGAATCTGGCCGGACGCTCTGGACTGGGTACTGTTGCCGGACGCTCTGGACTGGGTACTGTTGCCGGATGCTCTGGACTGGGGAGGCGCACTGTAAGCCTGGTGCGTGGTGCCGGTACTGGTGGTACTGGGCCGAGGACACGCACCTCAGGGCAAGTGTGGGGAGGAGGAACAGGGCGTACAGGGCTCTGGAGACGCACAGGAAGCCTGGTGCATGGTGTTGGCACTGGTGGTACTGGGCTGGGGACACACACCTCAGGGCGAGTGCGGGGAGCAGGCACAGAACGTACTGGGCTGTGGAGGCGTACTGGAGGTCTGGAGTGTAATGCTGACACAACCCGTCCTGGCTGGATGCTCATTCTACCCCGACTGGTAGGTTCCAGACTGTGACCCGTCGTGGTAAGTTCACGACTGTGACCCGTCGTGGTAGGTTCCGGACTGCAAACCGTCGTAGGAGGTTCCGGTCTGCGGCCCGTCGTAGGAGGTTCCGGTCTGTAGACTGTTGCCGGACGCTCTGGACTGGGTACAGTTGCCGGACGCTCTGGACTGGGTACTGTTGCCGGACGCTCTGGACTGAGTACTGTAGCCGGACGCTCTGGACTGAGTACTGTAGCCGGACGCTCTGGACTGGGTACTGTTGTCGGACGCTCTGGACTGGGTACTGTAGCCAGACGCTCTGGACTGGGTACTGTTGCCGGACGCTCTGGACTGGGTAGGTGCACTGTAAGCCTGGTGCGTGGTGCCGGTACTGGTGGTACTGGGCCGAGGACACGCACCTCAGGGCGAGTGTGGGGAGGAGGAACAGGGCGTATAGGGCTCTGGAGACGCACAGGAAGCCTGGTGCATGGTGTTGGCACTAGTGGTACTGGGCTGGGGACACACACCTCAGGGCGAGTGCGGGGAGCAGGCACAGGACGTACTGGGCTGTGGAGGCGTACTGGAGGTCTGGAGTGTAATGCTGACACAACCCGTCCTGGCTGGATGCTCATTCTACCCCGGCCAATGTGAGGAGCTGGAATATAGCGCAACGGGCTAGAAATGCGCTCTGGAGACACCGTGCGCATCTCTACATATCATGGTGCCTGACCAGTTACACGCTCCCCACGGTAAGCACGAGGAGTTGGCTCAGGTCTCCGACCTGACTTAGCCAATCTCCTCGTGTATTTCCCCCCAAAAAATTATTAGGGCTGCCTCTCGGGCTTCCGTGCTAGCCATGTACCCTTATATCTTCGCCGTTCCTCCATTCTCCTGTATCCCTCCTCGCAATGTTCCAAAGAATCCCATGCAGGCTCTGGCACTCTCCCTGGATCGATCGACCAACTCTCAATCTCCTCCCAGGTTGTTACCCATTCGTCCTTCTCCTGGGTCCATTTCTCCATTAAGCGCTGTTCCTCATAATCACGCTGCTTGGTCCTTTTATGGTGGGTTATTCTGACCAAAGCGCAGCGTGGTGTGAATACATCTTCTATTTATTAATGAAGACGAACACTAAACAAACTATAGAAAATAACAAAATGACCGTGAAGCTATCTTACAAAAGTGCAGACACAGGCAACTAGACATAGACATAAACCCACGAAATACCCAAAGAAGATGCCTGTCTAAATAGGGCGTGACAAGGGGTGGGTTTCCCTTTGTAGTCCATAATAGTTTTCAAGCCCTGCCACATCCGACGAGTGTCAGAGGCGGTGTAGTAGGATTCAATCTTAATCCTGTATTGACCTTTTGCCTGTTTGGTGGTTCGTCTGAGGGCGTAGCGGGATTTCTTATAAGCGTCCGGATTGAAGCGGCAGCTCTAGCCTTTAGCTCGATACAGATGTTGCCTGTATTCCATGGCTTCTGGTTGGGGTATGGTTGGGGTATGGACATCACTGTGGGGACGTTGTCGTCAGTGCACTTATTGATGAAGCCGATTACTGAGGTGGTGTACTCCTCAATGCCATTGGATGATTCCCGGAACATATTCCAGTCTGTGCTAGCAAAACAGTCCTGTAGCGTAGCGTAGTAAAGGTGGTCCATAGATTTTTTTCCTCTGGTTGACATTCTGGTAGAAATGAGGTAAAATGGATTTAAGTTTACCTGCATTAAAGTCCCCGGCCACTCGGAGCGCCGCTTCTGGATGAGCATTTTCTTGTTTGCTTATGGCCTTAAATAGCTGGTTGACTGCAGTCTTAGTGCCAGCATCAGTTTGTCGTGATAAATAGATGGCCATGAATAATATAGATGAGAACTCTCTTGGTAGATTGTGTAGTCTCCAGCTTATCATAAGGTACTCTAGCTCAGGCGAGCAATACCTTAAGACTTCTTTAATATTAGACATTGCGCATGTCAAGGGGTTTACTAGAGGCGAAGTCAGGTGCAGGGGAGTAGTGTTAAAAGGCGCACTTTTATTTTCATTCCAAAAACGAGAGCACTACATAAATCAAACGTGCTCAATACACAGAACATAACAAAAGTCAAGCACGTAATAAAACACCACATAACATGAAACAATTACACACAAAAACATGTTGGGAAACAAAGGGTTAATGTAGATACATGTGGATGATGAATGAAAACCAGGTGTGTATGGAACAAGACAAAACAAATGGATACATGAAAAATGGAGCTGCGATGGCTAGAAATCTGGTGAAGTCGATAACCGGACGCCGCCCGAGCAAGGTGAGGCTCCAGCTTCGGTGGAAGTCATGACAGTACCCCCCCCCCCCCCCCACGCGCCGACATCAGCCTCGGGGACAACCCGGAGGGCGAGACGCAGGGCAATCCTGCCGGCGACTTTGAAACTCCCGTAGCAGTTCAAATCAAATCAAAATCAAATGTATTTATATAGCCCTTCTTACATCAGCTGTTATCTCAAAGTGCTGTACAGAAACCCAGCCTAAAACCCCAAACAGCAAGCAATGCAGGTGTAGAAGCACGGTGGCTAGGAAAAACTCCCTAGAAAGGCCAAAACCTGGGAAGAAACCTAGAGAGGAAACAGGAAAATGAGGGGTGGCCATTCCTCTTCTGGCTGTGCCGGGTGGAGATTATAACAGAACATGGCCAAGATGTTCAAATGTTCATAAATGACCAGCATGGTCAAATAATAATAATCACAGTAGTTGTCGAGGGTGCAGCAAGTCAGCACCTCAGGAGTAAATGTCAGTTGGCTTTTCACAGCCGATCATTAAGAGTATCTCTAACGTTCCTGTTGTCTCTAGAGAGTTGAAAACAGCAGGTCTGGGACAGGTAGAACGTCCGGTGAACAGGTCAGGGTTCCATAGCCGCAGGCAGAACAGTTGAAACTGGAGCAGCAGCACGGCCAGGTGGACTGGGGACAGCAAAGGAGTCATCATGCCAGGTAGTCCTGAGGCATGGTCCTAGAGAGAAAGAAAGAGAGAAAGAGAGAATTAGAGAGCGCACACTTAAATTCACACAGGACACCGGATAAGACAGGAGAAGTACTCCAGATATAACAAACTGATCCAAAACATCTGCAACCGGAACCCAGCACCTCTCCTCCGGCCGTACCCATCCCACTCCACGAGATACTGAAGGCCCCCCGCCCGACGCCTCGAATCCAGGATGGAACGAACGATGTACGCCGGGGCCCCCTCGATGTCCAAAGGGGGCGGAGGGAGTGGACCAGCCACCACCGGCCTGAGGAGAGACACATGGAATGAGGTGTTAATATGATAATCAGAGGGAAGCTGTAATCTGTAACCTCCTTCACTCTCCTCAGGACTTTGAAAGGCCCCACAAACCGCAGACCCAGCTTCCGGCAGGGCAGGCGTAGGGGCAGGTTACGGGTCGAGAGCAAGACCTGGTCCCCCGGTGTGAACACCGGTGTCTCGCTCCGGTGATGGTCCACACGGGCTTTCTGGCAAAGCGCGGCTCGCTGGAGGTGTACACGGTCGGCCTCCCATGTCCCCTCATTGTGCCTAAACCAATCGAGCCTCGGTCTGACCCTGATGCCACGGCACCAGAACCGGCTGGTACCCCAATACGCACTGAAAAGGGGAAAGGTTAGTGGAGAAGTGGCAAAGCGAATTCTGTGCCATCTCGGCCGAGGGTACGAACGCCGCCCACTCCCCCGGCTGGTTCTAGCAATAAGACCGCAGAAACCTGCCCACATCCTGGTTGGCTCTCTCGACCTGCCCGTTACTCTCGGGGTGAAAACCTGAGGTAAGGGCTGATCGAGACCCCTAAACGTTCCATGAATGCCTTCCAAACTCTCGACATGAACTGGGGACCCTGATCAGACACTATATCCTAAGGCACCCCGTAGTGCCGGAAGACGTGAGTACACAGGGCCTCTGCAGTCTGTAGGGCCGTAGGAAGACCGGGCAGAGGGAGGAGACGACAGGACTTAGAAAAACCATCCACAACGACCAGGATCATAGTATTTCCCTGTGAAAGAGGAAGATCTGTTAGGAAATCCACTGACAGATATGACCAAGGTCGTTGTGGAACGGGTAAGGGATGTAACTTACCTCTGGGCAGGTGTCTCGGAGCCTTACACTGGGCACATACCGAGCTGGAGGAAACATAAATTTTCACGTCTCTTGCCAAGGTGGGCCACCAGTACTTCCCAGTCAGACAATGCACCGTCCAACCGATCCCAGGATGACCGGAGGAGGAAGACGTATGGGCTCAACTATATGGAACGTACATATGCCCAACGGGACACTGAAGGGGAGCGGCTCTGTACGTAACGCCTGCTCAATGTCCTCATCCAGCTCCAACAGAATCGGCGCTACCAGGCAGAAGGCTGGGAGTATGGGAGTTTCATCCATGGTCATGGTAATGGGAGCAGTAACCTGGCCAAAACCCCGGATAAATCTCCGGATATTAATTGGCAAACCCTAAAAAGCGTTGCACAACCCCTACACACCTCCCCGAGCACTCTCGCGAACACCCCGTGAGAGCCCTCTGTTGCCAGGAAATGGTAGGGTTATGATGAGCCAGCCAGGGAAGGCCTAGTATCACAGGAAACGCAGGAGAGTCAATGAGGAAGAGGCTGATTCTCTCCTCGTGATCCCCCTGCGTCACCATGGCCAAGGAGATGGTGCCCTCCCTGATTAGCCCGGACCCTAATGGTCGACTATCCAGAGCGCGTACCGGGAAGGGTCTAACTACAGGAAAAATGGGAATCCCTAAACTAATGGCTAACGCTCTGTCAATAAAATTTCTAGCTGTGCCTGAATCGACGGGCGCCTTATGCTGGGAATGTGGGGAAACTCAGGGAAACAAATAGGTACAAACATTTGGTCAACAGAGGACTCTGGATGAGTGTGGTGCAAACTCACCTGAGGTGACGCCAGAGTGCCCTGCCTGTTACCTCAACTTCCAGAGGAACCGACACGGCACCGACCGGTGTCCTCTGCGGCCACAGATAGTGCACGTGATGGCTCCACCTCCAGTCTTCCTATGCGCAGCCCTCCCAACTCCATGGGCACCGGAGCGGGGGTGCTGGAGGATGGCACCGACAGAGCCCCCTCTGGACGTCCACGGGTGACCAGCAGGTTATCCAACCGGATGGACAAATCCACCAGTTGGTCGAAAGAGATGGTGGCATGCCTGCAGGCCAACTCTCATCGGACGTCCTCTGGCAGGCTGCACCGATATTGGTCGATGAGGGCCCTGTCGCTCCAGCCTGCTCCGGAGGCCAAGGTCCAGAATTCCAGGGCGAATTCCTGAGCGCTCCTCGTCCCCTGCCTCAAAAGGAAGAGCCATTCCCCCACCACTCTCCCTTCGCGCAGATGGTCGAAAACGGCCCAGGTGAACTCGAAGTGGTCCAACGCCGTGTCATCTTCTCCCCATATGGTGTCTACTCACTCCAGAGCTCTCCCTGAGAGGCATGGGATGAGGGCTGACACTCTCTCCCTTTCTGAGGGAGCTGGGTGTACAGTGGCCAGGTAAAGGTCCAGTTGTAATAAGAATCCCTGGCACTGTGTGGCTGTCCCATCCTTTAACCGGGGTACCTGCTCCTACTGACTCCATAGTCGGTGTGTAATTCTGTCAAGGGGTGTACTAGAGGCAAGGTCAGGTGCAGGAGAACAGAGTAGTGTTAACAGGCGCACTTTTATTTTTGTTCCAAAAAACGAGAACACTACATAAATCAAACGCGCTCATAACACGGAACATAACAAAAGTCAAGCAAAAAACGCAAAAAAAACAAAACAAAATAGCACAGTTGATTAGGAGCCAGAAAAACGGCAGCCATTCCCTCCAGCGCCATTATAGATGGAGTGCAATGGAGGAAGCAGAATGTTCTGTTTCCTCTTTTCATAACTGTTTGAATGGTTATTTCTACCCTGTAAGCACCTGCAATTTACCACAGATCAGATCAATTACACAGTAAATGAGAATCACCTGCCTCCAACCAAATTAATTCTGAATAATTTAGTACAAGGCAGTTTAGATTAGTTATTTCTTGGTTCTGTGCAGTTGTAAATCAAACAAATACACAAGAGAACACCAAAGGTGTTGTCCATTTCAACACATTTTAGAAGAAATAGTGAAATATTTTCTAAATGTGCAAGTGCCAATATATTAAATGGCAATTGTAATTTCAAAATGACACAGATAATGATTCTCCCTCCCTCATACATTGACTTTATTTCAATAGAGAAATAGATAGACCTCTGAATATTTGAACAAATATTTTATTTAAACCAAACCTATTCAAAGCTGTTTCCTGTTCAAATCCAGGCCACTGCTAAAGCTATGTTCCACATTTACATACCTTTGCAGATACTCTTATCCAAAGCGATTTACACTAGTGAATGGATACATTTTCATATTTGTTTATACTGGTTCCCGTGAGAATCGTACCCACATCCTTGGCGTTGCAAGTGCCATGATCTACTAACTGAGCCACACGGGACCAAATGTCCACCACTCTCACTCATTAGTTAGAATCCTCCCAGTAACCCACTGGCATTTCCATCCCTGTCCACTGGGTACATCTTCTTCATCTCCTATGTATAATGGCAATAAAGCATGTCCACACTGCCACTGATCTGTCAGTCCCACATACCCGGCTCATCCCAACAGGAGGTCATTCATATACCAGGCCTCACCAATACCCAGATGGCACCTGATGGCTCTAGTGCCAGTGTCACATCCATCTTCCTTCAAAGAGAACGGTGGAGTGCCAGGCATTCTCCACGTGTGGCCTATAAGCCTGGTATTAGCTTGGTACACTTGTAGCTGCAAAAGGTCACCTCTATCTTCAGCGTCTGTATAATCTTGTTGAGGTTGATGGTGGGTGCGTAAGATTTGTAAGAGTATATGACTAATAGGACAGTGTGTTAAACGTGTACATGTCCACATACTGTATCGCTATATTTATATGATTTCACGTCATGCTGATGTAATACGCATACAGGATGTTAGATTGAGCTGAGTTGCTTTGCTTAAGTACATACCTCTGTTTTCCTAAGAGTGCTTTCTAACAAATGTGAGATTTCAAGTTACATAAGCATTGAGAATTGAGTCAACATGAATTACAGTAAAATATACAGTATGAAGAAACTAAAAACTACCAGCTGCAAAAATCCAAACCAGAACTACAGTATTTCTTGACACTCTGTCGTGCAGTAAATCTGTGGTCAAACTGAGTGACATTGTCTTATCAGGTCAGCCTAAACCGGATAAACCCAAACTAAACACTACCGCCCAGTTGTTTGGAATCCCAACACAGGCCCCCGTGTTTGAGGGGGAAGGTCTAGGGGCATTGTTTAAACGTGCAGGGTTCATAACTAACTACAACAAGAATTTTGACAAAATGAGCGAGTCTCCCTTGTGGAAACAAAATTATAGTGATGCTCAATCATGAAGCCTCAACAATATTATTTAGGAAAAGAGAAGGGGTGAGGATGGGCGAGAAGACTGGTTAAATCTGAGAAACCACTGATCAGTGAATCTGTGAGAAGTCTCTTCTTTTCTCAACATGCTCTTGGGTAGAGCTTTGATGTCTGTCTGAGTAGCACTGAAAGTGGACAGAGCCCTGCAGGGGTTTTCTGTACATTACGCACATCTATAGAATTATTTAACAAATGTATTCTTTTACAAAGGATTTCTCAACATATCAACTTCTAATCAATGATGACCCATACTCAATCATCATGATTTCATATTAACATTTTCCACTGTAAAATTCATGATAAACATTCCACAATACTGAATATTCCTTCTATCCATATAGCCTTTTGATCAGACTAAGACAGTGATGATGAGGCACAGCACACGCCCCAAAGCCAAACCATTGGCTTTCCCCATGCGCCTAGATGATGCAGCTGGATTACTATAGCTGAAGTAAATGGGATTTTGTTTTATCCCCAAATTAGCATGGAAATTAAGTGGAATTTGGGATATAAATGAAAATGTGGGCGAGTTGGTTGGAGCGACAATAGAGAGTTTACACAAAACCAGTGCTGTGGAGCGACAGAGACAGCAACAAGGCACCTCTGTGTCTCCTCATCTGAACCATCCCGCCCTAAAAAAAAGAACTTCTCCCAGTCCCAGCTCTTCTCTATGGGCTCCTGATGTGTGCTGTTGGCTCGTTGAGAAAACTGGAGAGGGCCAGTCTAAACCTTGAATAAAGGGGGGTTTGCTTTGTCTCTTATCTGGAACCTCAGCTGGGCCAGTGCAGCTGCATGGGGACTTTCAGCCGGCATCTGAAAACACCCCCATAAACGAGGAGATGATTGTATTCACCTGATTGATCTTTCATAGGGCAGTGCAGGCTATACAGGCTGACTTTGGTGGGGCATGGATGGTGGGGTTGACAAACAAGCAAGTCAGTGTCTGTGGCAGGAGACTGAGACTGCAGGTGCTGAGCATGCTTGGGTTGGCGCGCTAGTCCTCCTCAGATGCCAATGGTGACATTTCCTGCCTGTGACTATACACAGCAACGAAGCTATGTCCTGGGGGAATTAATAATAGGCCACCGGCGGGTACAGAGCACACACACACACACACACACACACACACACACACACACACACACACACTCAGACAGTATACACACATAGATAGAGAACGCACACACAGATAGACAATACACACTGATGAATGCACACACACACACACAGCCATTAAAGCTCATCTGTTGTTGTGGGGGAGGCAGGCTGAGCTTAGCCTGTCTGGGGTCTGTGTGAACTGCAGTGCCAGGCATTCCACAGGGTTGGCGGTGGGAAATCAATTTATGTGTTGCGGTCTAAGCCAGCAGCCAGTGACAATCCCATGCACCAGGCCCAAGCCAGGAGACATAAATCAACTCATGACTTACAAGCGTTCATATCAGAGAAAATGCACCGCAAGTGACTCTCACTCCCTTCACTATTTGGGGCAAATCTGTTCACTATTCAGGTGTATTCATAACAAGGCAAGTGCCTGACTGACAGGCATCTGCAGACACTGACAGAAACAGAACAACACAACTCTCAAGGATGAGGGTTCAAAACCCTGATTTGAATTTGTGTAGTGTCAACACCTATTAAATCTGACCTCTTGGCCTTAATAAACATAATTGGCTCTGGTTTATGCTTGAGTTATTTTCAGGTGAGCATTGTTTGCTGTTCAGGAGGATGGAGGAAGTCCTGAAATGAATGGAGATGCCATTGGCCCAGAGGAGGGCAAGGCAGCCTGGCACAAAAAGGATGTGTGATAAGTCCATGCCCAAATGTGTAGAGTGTATTTTTAGTAGCTATTTCACTGGAAACGTTTGTTTAGCGCACACACACACACAGAAAGACACACACGCGCACGCATGCACACACATACACTCCCTCTCTCACGCACACACACTCGCCCTGCACCTCTTTTCACACGGCAACTGTTTGGACTGGGAATCATCTTCCAGTTGACATGGCATGTGAGAGCAAGCTGCTCTTCCTCGAACGCCCGTCCCTATTGCAAACAGCCAGGGCTGCCTGTCTTGTCTGGCCTCTGCCCTTTGCCTGAGAGAGTATGTCCTGTTTGTTTTAATGGCCCAGAGATGCACCCTCTATGGATGAGAAACATGGATGTCATGCACGGGTCAATGAAATGAATGGACACCCTCATGGGCATTAATGTATTATATTACAGTGTTTAACAATCACTTTGGCACTAATTTCAGAACATTGTGATCATTTTTCAAAACTCTAGACACAAAACTCAAAACATCACTTGTAACACAGGCTGTCCAATGTTCAACACTTTGCATTGTGCTTTCATATCGTTAAAGAAACCTTGCACTTGCAGAATCATTGGTTCAAATAACTCATTTATCATGAAATACCATAGGAACATTCATTTAGATCACCCACACACAAGATCGTACAATCATTAAATATTGTATGTGATATATGTATGTGATACATGTTTCATTATGCTACTAGACTTAAATACATCACTGTAAAAGGACTAGTAGAGAGAATACTACAGACACAGTGGAATCATTGAACAAAATATGAAATTTATTGATGAAATACAATAAAATCACAACATGAATCAAAGCAAAAATAATTAGCTACAAAAAAAGAAAAAACAGAGGTCAACTGCAGTGTTCCTCTCCTGGCGTATTGTAAAAAGCAAAACAAAAGATTGATTACTGTACTTCTATATTTCCATCAACCCTGTGTTGTGGATTTGGCCACAGGTTCTCATCCACATCACCATGGATGTTTTCATTAGCCAAGAATCTTCGGGCGAATCCAGGCCTGGCACTGGTCTGCTGTGATGTCATTGCATGCGTCATCCATGGCCTGGAGAAGGGTGGCTTGTTTGTGAGGGCGCCTACCTTCCACCTCCATGTGGAAAAAAATTCCTCAATCGGGTTAATTAAGGAAAGGAGAGTATGGGGGTACAGGGTGGTAAATTGTGGATGGGCCTGAAACCAGGCTTGCACCATTTGAGCATGGTGGAACCTGACATTATGTGTGCAGAAGGGCATCTCTTAACGTACAACACTGTGAATAATTCAGGTTGTTGTGGAGGCAAAAGGGGGGTCCTACCCAGTACTAGATAGGTGTACCTAAAAAAGTGGCCGGTGAGTGTACAGTAATGTCAAATCTGAAAACATGGTCGGGAAAAGTGGTACATGGGACCATAAAAACTGTTTCTGATAGAGAATGATGATGAAATATTACATCCATAGATAATGAAGTCCACGGTAATTGATGTCAATGGATCTCGTTATCCTGAAACTTTCATGATCTAAACATGGAATATTGTTTGTCAGTTTCCGAAAAGCTATGCATTAAGAGTAACGCAACAGTTACTTATCATTTTGAGCAGTTGGATCAATTGATCGTTAGATCATTGTAATGAAATGAATAGACAGTCATTTCAGATATAATGTGTGAATTGCATTTTGAAATGGTAGTACTTTGATTTTAAGTTGTTTCATTTTGAACAGGTGATTTTAGTTCAATGAACAAATGATCTTAGTTTTATGTGTATTGTATCCAAGCAATTGGAAAAAGTGTTAGAGTTTTGAAAAATGTGCATTTTGATCATTGGTTGTGAGTTTTGTGTCTATAGTTTTGAAAAAGGACATCAACGTTCCGAAATTAGTGACAAAGTGATTGTAAAAAACTGTAAGCATTCTAAATGTAGCGTTAGAAATGTGTCACAATTTGGGGGAATGAAGATTAAAGAATGACAACTACATGGTTTATAAATTGTAAATGTTTAGTGTCAATTTAGGAATTATGAACATAGAATTCAGCGATATTATGGTTATTGTTACACAGTAACATAATACAATACTCTTTGAGATATGATCAAGGACAAGAGGATGTATATGGGGGTGGGAGGTGGGGTATTGGCAGAGATCTCTTGAGTTGCACACATGGTTTAGTTCTGGCATGGTCTGGTCTGGCATGGCTCGACTCTGGTATGGGAACTCATTAGATTCCCAGTGGGGATAATGGTATGTCCCGCCATGGAGCCACCGACTTGACCCAGGGCAAGCTGTCTCATAGACACAATAAAAACACATAGCCTGGCATTGCTCAAATGAATAAAATATTTGGTTGAAAATAAAATGAGCTGTAAAAATAACAGTTGCACAAGCACATCATTTCAGGACATAATCCAAATCAAATCCAACTTTATTCGTCACATGCACCGAATACAACAAGTGTAGACTTTACCGTGAAATGCTTACTTATCAATGTTCTATATCTCAATATGAGTGAGCATTTTATAAAATACTGGTGTGGTTGTGTTCTATGTTGTATTAAAAACAGCATCCCTTCTACAGAACGCTTTAAAGAGCCTCCTTTCGCTCTCTGTGGACTCTACTTAACCCTGCTGACACACATTGAGGTTTGCCTCAGACAAGCATACATGGCTATTGGTAAATGTTTTGGAAATGAGATAGACTATATGAGTACTTTTAAGATAATGAAACATATCCATTAGTTTGGGAAATGAACTACCACTATTAGCCACAGAAAGCTTTTTTTATACCACCCCCCCCCCCCTTTCATTTTCATTTTAGAGTGCATGTGGTAGAATTGAATTGAATAGAATATTTGTTTTCAAATGCATCATAAAACATAATAACACGATAGTGATATGTTCCTTCCAACTCGGTATGATGTTTGTTTAAACGCAATCTGTGACATTTCGTGGCATTTTTTTCAAAAGGTGTTCCAGATAGCTGACCTCTGACTCAGTCAGTGAGCAAAGTAATTTCTCGTTGTACATTACATACTGTAAAACGTGATATGTAGCCTAGTCATTAAAAGTGAGGAGAAGAAGTGTAAGAAGATAAACAAATTAACTTATTTGACAATGTCTGGGCAGGAGGAACATTCAAGCTCGGGCAGATTTTTATGAATGGAAGTTTTTTCCCAACTTTACCTCTTTTTTTTGTGAATGAAAAACAACAGGACTTTCTAGTATAAAGGCTCTCTGAGTCCCAAGCTCTGATTGGCTGCCACTCCTCTAACTCCACCCATGGTTGCTAGGGACCTGGACAGCCTCATAGCCGATTGGTTTAAAGAGGGAACCTAGTTTTAATTCAGAAATCAGGTCATTCATTAGGACAAAAGTAGAAATTCAACCCAATCACCTAAGTCATTTGGCGAGAGCAAGCGTCTGAAAGCAAGTCTATGTCGTCCAAATCAACACTCAAGTCTGGAAAGTAATCGACAACACCCTTGATTTTGGGGGCATTTCCGAGCCAACCTGATAATACACGCTTCAAGCTTCTAGTTTGATTATAGAGCAAGAGTTATTTAGTTAAGCCTGTTAAGTCGAGACCCGACATTTGTTTTTTATTCTTCGCATTATCCACAGTTCCATTTCCTCTTGCGTCGTTCGTGTAAATATAAAGTATAAGCTACTTTTTTTTTGTAAAAAAATACTATTTTTTGTAAGTGCATGGTCCTATAAAAATCCAATTACAAATGAAAATTCAACATTATTATGTAACACTTTATTTGGATAGTCCATCTGTAGATGCTCTACAGACTATCTACATTCTATCAGTAACATTTCAACTAAATATCTACTAACCCTAATCCTAGCTCTGAACATAACCTTAACCTTTATACTAACCCTTATTCCAAACCTAACCCTAACCGTAACCTTATAGCAAGCAGTTGCTTGTCAACTGATAGGTTGTTGATAGTATGATCCAAACTATCCAAATAAAGTGTGACCCATTATTTCCATAAATCCTATATAAGCCATTTATAAACAACAAATAACATTTTATAACTATAAGAGCAAAGAAGAGGCACATTGAATAGGCTTACTTTTGTGCGGTATCTGACGACTGTGCGAGATCTATCACGAACCAGCAGTAAAGGGTTTTTGTCTAGAAGGGATACAGCTTTTGTAAAAAAAATGTATTCGGAGAACTGGGTTAAGGTTATGAAAAGGCTTAGGGTTAACTAAAATACCCCCCCCCCCCCCCCCCCAAAACACTTTCGATGGCAATTTGACAAAGTTGTATTACATCTAGAGATGGCCGTTGTAAAGGGGGCAGCAGCTCCCTGAGTAAAAGCTCGCCATCGCTTCCCTCTGCATTTTATGTGAATGGAGCTCATTATGTATGCAGCTTTCTCGCAGCTTTCTCGCAGCTCCATTCACAACTATCGCTCCTCTTGTCCCTCTTCCCTCTCTCCCTGCAGGCTGCGTGGATCTCATTCAACTCAGCCTAAATGACCACAAACGGTTAACGGATGGATTATAAAATGGATGGATATTTGGACCAGCAAGTGCCTTACACTTTAGCAAATGTACGTATGGATAAAGTAATGTATTTGTAAATGCTGTGCTCAGTTTTTAGGACTTGGCTACCGGGCTTTCTCTCTGATCGCCCTTTGCATGAGATTTGGCTGAAGCAATTGTGTGCGCGAAGAAAACTGTTTTCATTCGCTTCTAAACTATCAAAAGTTCTGCATAATTGTTTTACTACATAAACTAAATGAAAGCTTTTATTTTACACTGTTCATTAACACATTGCTTGTCTCTAGACAGGACATGTTAACAGTGTCCCCTAGCAAATGGGTTAACAATTTGAGAGGGCAAATGGAACTGTAGAGCGCGTTTGTGTTGCAACACTGTTGCAGTTTACGGTGACAAGCTGCGTTGGTATTCTGTTGTGGTTGTATTGGGTTGATAATAGTTTATATGAGAGTAATTCTCAATGGTATTTGTAGGGACAATATTTGTTCATTCTGGAATGAAAACAAAAAAGAAAAACCCCAAAAGTTACAACTCTATAATAATAATTAGGATACAACTACTAATAAAAAGTAGAATTATATCATTTTAATATCCTTTAGATAATGTAATATGTGATTATTTTAGTATTGATTGCCATATTGACTAATTACCTAAACCAATTAGTGACCGAGGGAATGTTCTAGGTAGCCTATGACATCAAAGGTAGGCTACATGTCATGTTTGTGTGTATTTCCCACTTCTGTAATATTTCTGATGCTTTGCAGAAGTCACAAGGACATGGGCCCCTAAATAGACTGTTGATGGCTGCAAAAAGGAAATACATGGACACGGAATTACCCCCTCAGGAATCTGAAGGTAAAGTTAGAGCTCCAAAGGCGGCTCTCAATGTCCCCTTTAGGTGACACAAGTTTACCTCGTCAATGGTCTGCTTACCAAAGCATCATACAGATGTATGGCTCCTATTTATGGATTGATAAACATGACTTAACTTGCCTAAACTTGATCTAGCCGACATGACCAGACCATCTTGTGAGTGAATGCTCTTTGATCTTGTCGTTCTGTGGTAATCATGTCGTTTTCTTCTGCTTCTTCTTTCAGACCTCTTTCAGGATTTAAGCCAACTTCAGGAGACATGGCTCACAGAAGGTGAGACTGCCTGCAGCATTTACTTAAATTCTTCTTTTTTTTTTGATTAATTGCTATGTTTCAGTGAGAGTGGCAATGATAAATCATATCGCAACAGAGACTAGGGAAAGGTCAACAATATTTGAATGTGTTAGATAGTTATGTTTAAATATGCATGTGATCTGTTGAACATTAGTGATATTGATATCCTGGAGGACCACCCTTGGTCAGATATATTAATATGGAAATGATCCATTACAAAAGGAGTCTGTTGACATAGCTGTGAGTGTGTTTGATCTCAATTTCTCAGTTGATGACTGCTAGGTTGATGAGAACACATACCACCACCAATCAGTAATTAAATCCCTACAGACTTATTAATAAAGAGTGGGACTGAAAGAATGTACAGTATGATAATTACAATTAATCTGACTATTAGTCATGTGCAGGGGCACAACTTTGGTTTTAGAAGTGGGGGGATGTTTTTTTACGAGTTACAATTTTTTTGTTTTTTTTTCTAGTCGAATAAACACTCCAGTCGGATAACATAAGCACTGTTGCCTCGTTTTATATCACATGCCAATGCTAAAACTGGGGGAGACAAAAATGTAATTCCAGAATGTGGGGGGGGCCCGTCCCCGGTGAAATTTTCACCCCTGGTCATCTGTACCAAATATTTAGTTGACATCAGGAAAGGCCAATTTTACTTTACTGTGGTGGTATTCAAACTTTTTCAGCACAATGTTTTCGACCAGAATATTTGGGGACACCATTTTTTGGACAGGAATGTCTCGCAACCCCACCCCACCCAAATCTTACACAAACTTAAAATCGGTCAATTTCAATTTAATTGCATTTTCATCTCTTATCATAATGAAAATAAACCAATAAATACTCAATAAAATAATATTTTTTTAAATTATCTTTTTGAAAAACGTTTTTATATTGTCCCATTCAATAATCTGTACTCTTAATTTTTTGTTCCCCAAAAAATTGAAATAAAATATTATTATTTACCCACTAGGGGTCGTAACCCCGACTTTGAATACCACAGCTTTAGTGAGTGTCAGACACACAGTACACAGGGTTGAGTAGCAAAACGTAGTTTCCGTGAAAATGTAGGCAAACGTAAAAACGCAGACAGTAAAACAATGACCTTTTCACTTTAAGAGGTGAAGAAAGGCTCGAGGAGTTAAACATTATGTTGCAATACACATGGTCATTAGTGATATGTTTACGACAGAAACATTTCCTTGGTGAACATAGACAGGACATGATAAGCTGTAAACATTCCCTATTTGTGTCCTTGCGTGCCAATAATCCCAGCCAATGCAAACAAACAGCATGTTAGGCCCTTGTCACTAAAAGCACATAGCGATGAAATGGACCCAGGCAGGCATCATCAATTGTCAGCAGTGTGGAGTTTAAAGGTACAATATGATGTGCGCTCTAAAGAAGCAAGTATATGTTAGGACGGGACACCAACACTAAGGAATGACTCACGCATGTTTGGTAAATCTGGGGCCCAGAAGTGGAAGGGCAATATGTAACACTTAATCAACCTCTAAACAAGAAATGAAACCTGCTACAAAATGCCTGCCATCTTGAACCAGCCAAATTGATATCCTGTGATTTGTAGCAGACCTGGGTCAAATATACATGTATGTCAAATGCTTTCAAATACTTGTGCTTCGGTTGATTTTATTTGCATAATGGAGCCAATAGAAAAGTCCCAAAAGTGCAAACTCCAAGCTGAATCAAGTGCACCTCAAATCCTTTCAGACCCGAGACTGGTTTACATTATACATAATGTACATAACAAAACAACCAGATAACTTATGTAACATTATTTTGTTTGGCTCGAGAGGGTATCTTATTGCCTTGAATGAAAAGCAAAAAGCTCATCTCCATACCTACATGTACAGGAGTCTTGAATTGCCAGTGCTGTGTTCATTGTAAAAGAGTAGTGGGTACACTAGTGATTACATGGGAGGTGCTTCCAGACTGTTGTTGTGAGGAAAGGGGATTTCTAAAGTTATGCATTTTTTGCATGACTATCCCTAGACACAGCTTATCTGCTTATCTTGAAGTAACCATTTTTTTTTCATGGTAGAGGACAGTTCACAGTAGCATCCTTAGTATTGACCATGAGTCACACAAGATCAAAATCTATAACCAGATCCTGTGAGAAGTATTATCGACACAAACTACTTTAAGGAAGTTGTTGTGGATGCTTGAGTTGAGCTATACCTTTTTCACACTACTGAGCCGAGCTGTACTGTATTGGTCCGGTTACGCATCCACCATAATTGCTGGAACTGTGCTGGAAAGGCCAATGTGAAAAGAAAATACCCGAGCCAACACAGTACCGTTCGGGTCGGCACGCTAGCGTGAAAAGGGTTCAAGTCAATGAAATGGGCCTCGACTCTTATGAAAAATGATTGTTTATGATGCCCAGCAAACAATGCTCTCTTTGTATCTCGGCCTCGGGCACCTAATTCTCATGCAGCGTCAAACTGGCAAGTTCACACCACCACGCTCCACAGACAAAGACAGAGCCAGCACCAATAAAAGCGACAACAATGAGAACCATCCCAAAGTCTGATCCCTTTGACGGACATTCTATTTGTAGTTAGTCAACCATAAAGGTAACATCCATAGCAGAGCAGTAGATATGGTGTTCTGTTGTACTGCATCAACAGATTGCCAAGAGGAGGACTTGCTGGGCCATAGAGAGAATGAAAAAGCCCAAGCTGCCTGGGTGGAAGTCAGTGGCGTAACTATCGGTGTTATTTAACCCTAAATAGTAGCTTGTTTTTGAACGGTTCTGGCAGAACTCCTCTGTCTTGTTGCATTAATTAGAGGCCTATCATTGTGACTGATTGTGGTTGCAAGGGATTCACCCGCATTGTAAAAACTCGCTAGCTGGAGGGAGTTTTCTGCTGGAGAGTGTGGAAGAAATAAAGGAGACGGGAAGGTTGCGAGAGGGAGGGAGAGAGAGAGAGTTCAGGTTCTTATCACATCTTGTCATTGGCGTTTATGACAGAGTTCTATGCTCCTCCCAGGATCTCCCATTGAGGAAAAAAAAGTAATTCAAGGTGCCTGAAATAAATAACAAAACATTTAAAAGGACATTTGTCTTTGCTCATATAAACACATTTTCTGTCTTGTGCTGACTTGCATCTCAAAGCCTTTGACGAGGGTGTTCCTGGAAGCAAATCGGATACACACACGCACACACACACACACACACACACACACACACACACACACACACACACACACACACACACACACACACACACACACACACACACACACACACACACACACACACACACACACACACACACACACACACACACACACACACTCCCTCTGTCTCCCTAAGCACAGGGTTGTGCTCTTGTCTACGAGCCAGTCGCACTGACGCTCAGATATCCTTAATGTTTTCTTTCTTCTCTTCCCTTTCTGAGCTCGATCCAACGTGTTCCATTTTAGACATGTTGAAACGGGTGGAAATGATTTATTGTTTGATCTGGTGGACTAAATATTGGCCTCTGCTCTTTCTCATAAAGCAACTTTATCCTTCTCCTTAGGGCAAAAGTTAAAAGGAGTAATAGTATTACTGTATAGGAACAGGACACAGCATTATATAAGAAATCAATGTCATTTATCTGAACATGCTCCAAGACGCCATCATCCGGTTTCCTCCTCACAGGAAGCGGGGCAGAAATACGTGAAAGTGGATTTGAATTTCCTATTTCCTCTTTTCGCTCCGTTTTCCCTGCTTTGTTTTGTGGACTGTTAGCTGAAGTGAGAGAGGGGGCCTTTTGGCTAGGTTTGGCTCTTTAACTTGGCTGGGTGATGTCACAGGCGCTGGCACTTACTAACTTTCTCTTTGTGGGTTCTATGATGTTGCCCTTGCTCTGTGTTTGAAGAAAAAAGGGTTCTATGAAGTTGCCCTAGCTTTTTTTCCTTAAACAAAGCTGCTTTCCATAAACAAAGTGTTAAGTAAATTTGGTTATGCCACATTTGAGTTTCAATTTGAGAGACTTTTTAATGTTAGTAAATGAAACTTCAGATTTGGTTTCCTATAATACTATACTCTTTCACCTTCCTTATTCTCATTATTTTAAACCATTTTAGAGTGGAGAGGGGACATGTGCTTCCCATGTGGTGGCATTTTGTTTTCGTTCGTAAACCATCAACTTTTCCTATGAATTGACGTGTACCATTACGTAAGTGCAAGACCAAAGCAATTAAAAGGCTTATGAAAAAGCAGGAACCTTTCAAATTGGACTCGTGCCTGTTGTAAAGGTTTCCAGACTGGCTGCAGGCGAGGTTTAGGCCATTCAGCCACGGGTAGCGATTCAGATGCCAGTGTGCTCATGGCTCACTGGGTAAATTTGACCTTTTCACCCATTGGGACATTGGCAGTCCACTAATCTGGACTTCCTAACCTGTTTGTGTGGTTCAAAGTCCAGTGCTTGGGAGGACAATTGATATTGGAAATGTATTTGGATCTGAACATCTCAGCAAACAGAAAAGTACAATACTATCAAGCCCTGTTGCACCCATACATAATGGGCTGGTTTTACAAAACGACTGCGACAATTCAGTCAGATACGGCCTAGATGGTAGGATAAGGTTAATTTGACTATAATTTCAGTAATAATTTTGTAAATTGAACTGACTGCAAGTTAAAATCAAGTATGAATACATTAATATTTATTTCACCAGGTCCAGTGTTTCTGTAAATGTTGAACATTTTTAATGTTTTTATGACAGAATAATTCAACAAAACATCACTCATTCATGCTAGTGGCCTTGTGACCAAGATCTAAATAGTGCTAACCTAAACTTGCCCTCAGCTCCCCCTACTTCTCTCTCAGTTCCTCATCCTCCTACCACCTCTAGCTTGACCTTAAGAACAATATCTCAAAGGCTTCAAAGCAGGTGACGAATTCCAGAACACTTCACTAGCCGCAGAGCATCTAGATTGACCAAGAATGTCCTCTAGCTCCACTAGAGTGGGTAGGGTGTAAGACCGACAGAAGACATCTGATTTCCTTCCTTGTTTAAAAAGCTGTTTAGTCTGTCTGTGCTCTGTGATGGAAAGTACACAGACACAAGTAAACAACATGCACACATTTTACATGCCACTGACGTCTTGTCACAATTCACATCAATGAGGGCAAAAAATATCTCTGTGGATATTTGGCCAGGATTTACCAAGAGAATACGATTCCAACTGAATGTCTTGAAATGGGATCCATGGGTGGAGGAAAGGAAGGCAGCTCCACCTCTGTACTGATCCATTAATCACCACTTTGGTTCGATAGCTAGTCTGCGTGAGTGACAGTAACCCTGTCTCCGCTGTAAGTGCACCTCTTAAGGTCTTAAATCACCCTGTGCTGCCATCGTTAGGCCTCATGTCAGAGCCGGTGGCATGTGTTCATGGATGCCAAGGGAAGTCAGCCCCCCCCCCAATAAAATAATAATAATTTATCTTTATTAATTTTCCTTCAATTGGCAAGAGGCTGACTCTATCTCACCGGAGAAAGCATCCGAGCAAGCGAAACAGCACTCCTCTGTCTCTGTATGTGTAAGGCATCTATCTGATCCTGACTGGTCAAAAGAGTATACATTATTGCCACCCGTAGCATTTAATGCAAGGGAAGCCAGCGAGCATTTGGCCACCCTTGATCATTTTAAAATAAAATAATAGCCAGTTGAGTTGAATTGAGTGAGCTCAACTGTGAATGGTCCTAGCGCACCAAAATAAAATTGTGAAAGGAAGCCAGTTTGGATTTGGCTTCCCTCAAATCCCATCACATCGAGAGCAATACGTCATTGACAGAAACAACTTGAATTGTTGCATCTGGTGGCTAGCTACTTAGCTAGCTAAAATGGTCCCTCTCCTAAATTAGCCATGGATGGTGATAGGGACTTGGACTTGTGGTTTTACTTAATTCTCCCAGTGGCCAATGATTATAACGACAAATCTGATCCAACCATAAATTCATACATTGTGCCCCTAGCCTGAGAGGATGGAAGTTCAATATGTAGCTAGATGTAGAAGCTAATGTTTACTAGCTAACGTTGCCCATAAAAAGGAAGTTAGGCTAGCTAGAGCGAGCAAGCATTTTAGGCAGGTAGCCCAGGACAAAAAAAATAAAAATTGTACTGTATAACAGAATCATAGACGGTTTCGTCAACATGAAAGAGAGGAGGATGGAATTGGCATTTCTCTACAAATAGGGTGAGTTAACATGTTTTCTCTACTTGCACGCACACACACACACACACACAGACACACAGAAATCATAACCATGGACAGCCACATCTTATTTAGCTTAAGTTGATTGGACAAAATTGTTTTTGGTATCTTTTAGTTGTCAATGTATTAGACTAAGCATAGGTGATTAGAGGATATTGAAATATTGAAGTTGAAATAGTGCTGGAATAGTGGAGGCGGCTCTTGTTTTCTTTGCGACTTATTGTAACTCTCCGCGGTTCTAAATCAATAGTTGTTTAAAAGTCCAAAAATGTCGGAAACATTAACTTTCTTGACCATTCTGTAGGTCATGTAATGGTTTGTTACATGCAATATGCTTTGTGGACTTCACCAGAAAGAGTTTGCTCTCCGGTTTTGTGATGAAATTAAGGTGTGGTTGAATTTATTCTGCCACCATGTCTTCTTAGCTTTTAGGCTTATATATCACTGTAGCAAAGCATGTGAACTAACAGGTTATAGAGCAAACAACACAATTATCACAACACATAGGCTGTAATATGGCTTTTTTCTGGCTTGGCTTCGCCAGTTATTTTACCCACGCACCGCTACTGGTCAGGGCATCGTCCTTCATACCAAAATGAGTTATCAGAAGGGACCCAGAGTTTTTCCTGGTCAGGTCATGAGGTCAGGAAGAACTCCTGACACTAATTGAGGTCAGAACAAAAATTAGACACAGTCAATAGTCACAGTAACGATGCTTGACTGCGGTCAAGGCATAACTGAGGTTAAACCCTTCCAAGGCGCAGCTCGAAAAGTTAACAAATAAATCAGTGTTTGCACCATCAAGACGTTAAATGCCACATGAAATGAGGAGAGCGAGGTAGCATGTAGCTGTGACTGAGTCCAACAGCTAAGCTTCATTCCCCCCTTGACTATGTGGTATTGATCTGTCGCTCATGGAAAAGTGCTGGCTGGACCCAGGCAGTGACTCAGGTGTCATGGCCAAGGAAAGAGTCTGACGAGGCCCAGCACCATGACCGCCAAGGACCATTGGCAGGTTGAGCTGAGCTTCCACACTGGCAAAGCTGCTGGACAGCATGAAGCACTAAGACTGGCTCAGTTAATGGAGAGATGTAGCTAGCATCAGACAGGCTAAGCGTGCATGCTAACGTAGTGCTCACTCGCCTAGAAAGGCTAGCATAGCAGGCTAGCATAGTGCTCACTCTCTCTAGATAAATTGACAGACCGACCACCAAGGCTAGCAAGGCTAGCTACATTATGCTCAACCCATGACATGACTAACGGTTTCTCTTTCTTTTCTGATTTCAGCTCAAGTTCCTGACAGTGATGAGCAGTTTGTTCCTGATTTCCACTCCGAAAACTGTAAGAAAAAAATGCATGTGTCACTGCTAAGAATTCTGTGTGTGTGCGTGAGGGAGAGAGAGAGAAACTGAGATACGGGGTCAGCGTTGAGATGTTAAACTGTTCAAGGCTTGGGCGGAGCTACTGTACTTGTCAAAGTTACGGTAATCTTTGCCTGTGAAACAAAGCATTTCCAAGACACATACTTAATACGACCTACTCATCATGGGTGAATTTGGATGCTACTATTGTCCTCCTCCATCCATTTGCATAGTTATGAAAGCTGAATGGATCGGCCCAGGAAACCAGTAAAAGATCATTCAGAGTCAAGGTACAAAGATTCCCTTTTGTGTATGTCTGAGGTGTAAGCGGGGAAAGCAAATTCCCGTACTACACAATTACGTGGCTAGTATTTGAATGGGTTTCCCTTTTTGTTGTGTGTCTAGACAATGGGGATTCAGGATCTGTAGGGGAGTGTGCGCTTTACAAACAGCGTCCTCCGTGCCCTTTTCATTTAAAGCCATTCATAGAGGTAGGCCCTTTTTACATTGACGAAAGTTGGAGATTCTCGAGAGGAGATTCTCGAGAGGTATCATAATAAATTGTGAGACAGCTGTGCAACCAGAGACTCTGGGTTTGCGCCCAGGCTCTGTCGTAACCGGCCGCAACCGGGAGGTCTGTGGGGCTACACACAATTAGCCTAGCGGGAGGGGTTGGCCAGTAGGGATGTCCTTGTCTCATCGTGCACCAGCGACTCCTGTGGCGGGCCGGGCACAGTGCGCGCTAAACCAAGGTGGCCAGGTGCACGGTGTTTCCTCCGACACATTGGTGCGGCTGGCTTCCGGGTTGGATGCGTGCTGTGTTAAGAAGCAGTGCGGCTTGGTTGGGTTGTGTATCGGAGGACGCATGACTTTCAACCTTCGTCTCTCCCGAGTCCATACGGGAGTTGTAGAGATGAGACAAGATAGTAGCTACTAAAAACAATTGGATACCACAAAATTGGGGAGAAAACGGGGTAAAATTCCCATAAAAAAATAATAATAATAAATTGTGAGAATATATACTTATTAATAATGGAATTAAAAGCTGTGAATTGCTCACATCTCGACCGCTAGCTACCTTCAGGGGTATCGCACAAGCAGGGCAGTGTAAACAGAATTGTCTCATTGAGTCAAGCACTCCTACAGTAAAAATCATAATTGCAGAACAATGTTTTTGGAACAGCTGAAATGCATAGACATTTTCCTTATATTTGAGACTTGTATTATTGAGTTTTTACCTGAAATTGCAGTAACATCCTGTTATATTCTACATTTGTAGCCGCAGCTTTAAGAAAAGTAATCTCAACAGTGTACTCCCCCTTGCTTGGCTACCCTGCACTGAGCCACTTTCCAGGCAGGAAGCCATTTGATCTAGCTATGCAAGCAAGACCTGATCAGCTCCCGAGGAAATGATCAATGTTTTAGTCGCAATTTGTGTTTACCTCATATAATGACTTGGTGTTGATCAAATGAAGCCTGATTTGTTCTAAGGCAGGGTTATTCAACCATGGGGTCCACAAAAAAAATGTTTTTATGAATATCGATAGCAACAACAGAATAAACAAATGTAGAATTACATACATACAGCAGAAAACCAGAATATCTTCTTTCTACTGATGTGAACTTTTTTTCTTAACTCCTAATATTGAGCAAATTACACGGAGTTTCTACTGTCGTTGGTATTAAACTTACTGGAATATCTGACATAGGCTTTGAAAAACCACCCATGAACATGCTACCACTGCTGCAAGTGCTGCTGGTAAGCTTTCTTGACTTGGACATAAATGTTTGCCAACACATGGCCAAATTTCTTGTTTAACCAGCTAAACAGCTGCTCTTAGCAAAACCAGGTTTGGAGTTACCTTTCTAGCTAATAGGCTATGTTAAAGTTTACACTTCCTCTTCCAATTATAATGTGGGGAGGTCAGAACAATAAAAAAATATATATATGTTCCAAATCTATTAATTTTTAAATGTTGATTACCTCTCTCCTTGTCATTATCATTCTCACCTGAGGACAAGATGTGAAAATGATTTTTTGCAAACATATGATGGGGGACCCTGGGTCGCGGTTTTGCCTGGGGTGTGGGGTTCCCTGGGCAAGAGAAGGTTGAAGACCCCAGTTTTAAGGGAACTTTAATACGCTGATATTGTCATGTAGAACTAAGAGCTAGCAATCTAGCTATGGTTCAGCATTCAGCTAACTGGCTAACGTTAGTAGCTAGCTATTATGATGTAGATAGCTAATGAGAATACAGAAATTATTTTGTTTAGCTTGCTTCCTAGCAAGCTCTATACAATACTATGAATGACACTGTATGATAATGCTACTGTATTTTATATTCGTATGAGACAGGTAAACGTTCATGTTTGATATGCTAACATTACTAGCTAGTGGTAGCTTAGCTAACTGTGCTATTGTCTTATGTGCTAGGTACATTTAATGTGTGTATGAACAAGAAAATAAACCCTTTAATTGTCTGCACATGCTTGTGAATTGTTGCATTATTCAAGAGAGTAATATGCTCTGGTTGCATTATTGAAGAGTGTAATATGCCAGGGTTGCATTATTTAAGAGTGTAGCTAATATGTTTTAACTAAATGAAAAGTTGCTTGCATTGTTGAATAGTTTGCATGCTTACTGGCTAGTGTCTACTGTGATATTTATGGTAAATTTTAAGCTAAAAAGCAAGAATGTCACATTGCCAGCCATGTTGAAAGGTAAAGCAAGGATGTAATGTAAATTGAAAAATCTAAATACACTACATAGCCAGAAATATGTGGACACCCGCTCTTCGAACATCTCATTCGAAAATCATGGGCATTAATATGGTGTTGGTCCCCCCCCCTTTCTGCTATAACAGTCTCCACTCTTCTGGGAAGACTTTCCACTAGATGTTGGAACATTGCTGCAGGGACCTGCTTCCATTCAGCCACAAGAGCATTAGTGAGGTCGGGCACTGATGTTGGGCGATTAGGCCTGGCTCACTGTTGCTCTTCCAATTCATCCCAAAGGTATTCAATGGTGTGGAGGTCAGGGCTCAGTGCAGGCCAGTCAAGTCCTTCCACACCGACCTCAACAAACTAATTCTGTATGGACCTTGCTTTGTGCACGGGGGCATTGTCATTCTGAAACAGGAAAGGGCCTTCCCCAAACTGTTGCCACAAAGTTGGAAGTACAGAATTCATCTAGAATGGCTTTGTATGCTGTAGCGTTTCCCTCTACTGGAACTAAGAGTCCTAACCCGGACCATGAAAAAGAGCCCCAGATCATTATTCCTCCCCCACCAAACTTTAGTTGGCACTATGCATTTAACTACTTTGCGGCTGAGCCGTTGTTGCTCCTAGACGTTTCCAATTCAAAATAACAGCATTTACTGTTGACCGGGGCAGCTCTTTCAGGGCAGAAATTTGACTAACTGACTTGTTGGAAATGTGGCATCCTATGACTGTGCCACGTTGAAAGTCACTGAGCTCTTCAGTATGGACCATACTACTGCCAATGTTTGTCTATGGAGATTGTATGGCTGTGTGATTTTATACACCTATCAGGACCGGGTGTGGCTGAAATAGCCGAATCCACTGATTTGAAGGGGTGTCCACATGTTTTTGGCCATGTAGTGTATCTTCACCAGTCTCCTCAGACTCTCTTCCAATTTTTGTCAATTTGAATAGGCCCTTATGGGTGAGTCCGTTCAAAATGATGACGAAGAGGACATTGGTATATTTAACAGAATTTGTTTTTGCAGAATTAACATAGCAATTTCAATGGATAAAGTCTCAATTAAACATGTTTTGAACATAATTTAAACCTGAAAATAAGTCAGAAGTTGTATAGTGTGAAACTTAGCAACGGAGTTCCCCCTGGCCCTGCTCAAAACCCATTAGCCCCAGTGACACATGCCCAGTGAAACATATTGTTCCTGTCTGTGGAACAACAATGAGGAGGAGGAAGTGGTGATGAACCCTAGGGCACGCAAGGGTCATGTCTACTTAACCTTAGGCTAACCCAGCCAATCACTGCCAGCTTGCTGCCCATGGTTGACCCTGGTATGATCCGTAGGGTCATTGGGGATTCACTTTGACAGGCAGCTCACTTATATGCAGTAGTCTGAGCAGAGATGGGCTCAGGTTGACAGACAGCACTCCTGCTAGCTCCTGCTGTTCGTACTCAATGGCCAGAACACTCTTTTGGGCTTCTCTATTCAACATGACGTGATGGGAAGCTCCAAGTAGACAGGCTGCCATTGACATAAAGATAGATAGATTCTTCTACGTGTTTGTGGTTGCGACTTGTAGTGAGTCTATTGAAGCTCCCTGCGGGTTAAATGAATGCCTTGTCTGTTCCCATACCCGGTTATGCATTATTCCATTGAACTCATCACTCTTCAGCCTTGTAATATAGTTCTAAACAGGTGAGTCAGATGTTATGGTAACTCAGAGTACAGGGCGCAAAGCTGGCAAACAAAGTCCTAACGTTTTCTGGAGGCCGTATTGAAAAGGCGCCACAGCAAATCAAAAGTTGTTTTCTGAGTCGGGTTGTTACTGTATGGGTGTGGAAGATAGAGGGAAAGGGAGCGAGAATGACAGAGAGAGCGAAAAGGAGAGAGCGAGAGGGATGAAGAGAGTAAAAACAGAGCGCCAGGCTTTGGGACACTGGAATGCTAGATGAAGGAGATGGGAAGAGGGGGGGACAATAAGTTATTGTGCAATACCTGCACATCTGGTAAATCTATCTGTTCCCTTCTCCCTCAATAACAGATAACAAGCATGCTCTGTCTGCAGAATTCCACTGAGGGAAGGTTATGTAAACACATGTCCTTTACCTCTGAATTATACTGTGTATTTGATGGAAATTGACCTTCAAGCTTTAATACAATACATGTGTGTTCCTTAACATATGATTCACTGAATAGCGTTATGAAATTAAGTAAATTCGAAAGACGGGGATGACTTTCAGCGATAAAGTGATACCTAAAAGGGAGGAGGTATGTTGACTTTTGGGGGCTTGACAAATCCCCCTATCTGATCTGTAATGAGGCTGTTGGATACTGACAGGCCCATTTGTTTTCAATGTATCTGGCTGCAGGGAGGGAACTCAGTCGATTGTCAAACAAATCTTCCACACACTGACTGTTTACCTAGTTTCTACATTTGAAGGTTTTTAGAATTGTCAAAGAGAGAATAAATAAGCCATTGATAAATGTGTTGTTACTGAAATACAAATTGTATGGCAAGCAAGAGTTCTTTGGGTTCCATTAGATGGAGAGCAGCCCAACAGACACATCCCATTCATACATTTTCTCCTGAGTGTAAGAGGAAGCGTGTCTCCCCCTCTCCCCATTCATAAAAAAAGTGCTACAGTACTACGTTACCCCCTTTGTGACCCCCCTCTCTACGAGTGGATTCTCTGACCCCTCCCTCTTCCTGCCTCTGTACAAACTAAGCTGAGTTTTAAATCTGGACACCCCTAACTACCCCCCTCCCTCTCTCTCTCTCTCCTTTCCTCCCTTCTACCCTCTCTCTTTCTCTACACATTGAGTGTTCCAAGATGTGAGCTGATCCAGTCATTTCGGGGCTGTGTGGGCCGATTGTTTAGTTTTGGGCCTTGTAGTAATTATATAGGAAGTTGTGGCTGTAGATGCCGTTCCAGTCTTTTAGAGAGAAAAGGGGAAACAGAGAGAGAGAACGGAAAGAGAAAGAGAGAGATAGGGAGTGCAGTTGAGTGCGAACGCTCACAGCAGTTTGTCTCATCGGTAGGAAGCATTCTGCCTCGACATTCATTTTCAACCTTCTCTCTTGTTTGTGTTGTTGTGTTCCCGTGCTCACTCATTCGTTCAGAGCTGGCCCAATCAGTCCCCATTTGATGCAGTGGGAGAGTAAATTGGTGAGTCTCTCCCTCTGCTCTCTCTCCACTCAAACGAAAATAAATATGCATCCCAGTGTTCTCAACTTTCCAAAATACAGCTGCTATGCAACAAGTCTGCAAAAACATCCAGGTGACTGCCAGATATGCATGGATACCATTCGCCCCGGGAGGACGATTCCTCTTCAATGTGTATGCGTCCATGCGTGCGTGTGGTTATACGAGTGAATAGGTCATTTCTCTCTACAAACACACATGCATCCTGCCCACCTACACATGGTACGCACACACACATACACACTACGCACACACACATACACACTACGCACACACACATACACACTCTGCACACACTTCAGCCCCACAGTTTTATGAATGGGCTGGTTGTGAGAGACTGGCTGAAGCAGCACATTGGGTCAAGGAGAGGGAATCTCAATTCATGAATTGGAGGGCCGTTATTCTACGACTAACACTACAAAAAGAGAGGGAGAACAATGCTTTATCTCTTTACATTTGGTTTCTGCTAATGTAATCCCTTAAATATATTTTCCAAGAAGTGTCTTATGTCTTCTCGATGTAGGGATTTGAAAGAATCAATAGTTGTTTTCCCTCTTGTAATGCACACACTAGCATAATACTTTTGCCACATAATACTCACTAAAAACTCACTAAAGGCTTTTATGGATGGAGTAAATGTTGATTCAGACCAGTCCTGCAGACCAGGGACTGTATATGTAGAGATTTGAGCCAGCTCTAGCGGAGTGTCAGCTCAACCTTCTGAATGGGCAGTAGTGTGTTTTTTATTACAGAAGGGGGAGGGGGGGGTGCATGTACGGGGAGAGAAAGGGGGGACTCGAGGAACTGCTGTGCTTTAACGTTCTCCGCAGCTGGAATGTTTTCTCTTTCTAAGGTGAGAGCAGGGGAGAACAAGGAGGAGCAGATACAGGCAGGCATGAGGCCTAAAAATAACAGGTCAGTTAGTTCCATGTTGAGCAATAATACATGACTGAAGAGAAACAAGGAGGGCACGTCAGCAAACCACACATGGCATCACAAAATAGCACTAGCGTTAATTGGTGATGCCATAGTTTTTGCCAAGGCAGGCAACTAGAACTATGCCTCTATTTTCTCTTCTTGACTGAGTCAGTCATACCTGGGTCCTGTTCAATAGGTAGAAAACGCTTTGAAAAGAAGTGAAACTGGGACCTGCACCTGAACTTAAGAACACCAGTAAGAACACAGATCTTCTATGTGTCTTACTAAACATGACCCTGGTTTGCTCATTGTTTACAACCGCCACATGTGACTTTAAGACGGGATGGCTGATGGCTGAGGCTGTGGTCTTGCTATAGTGACTTGCTGACAGAGGACAGGACGTGTGTGTGGAGTGAACCTAGTAGCGCTGTATTGATCCTAAAGATTCCCCAGACGGGGGAGGAAGAGTGGGAGGCGGAGGGATAGATGAAAGGATAAAGTGTGGATAAATCAGGAAAGGGGAGAGAGAGAGGAAGAGAGATAGAGGAAGAAGTAGAGAGATTTAAGGGAGCGATAGGGCGAGAGGATCTGTGGACGTGGCATGTGCTCTGATAATTACAGGGAGGTGTCCGGCCAGGCTTTCTACTAGGACTTGATGGGAACAGTGCAGCACGTGTTATATATCTCCAGTCAAGATAAGCCTGGTCTGCCCCCATATCTCCTCCCCTCCCCATCCCCTCCCTCACTTCAGCACTAGACGGATATCAGCCAGGTCACTGGGAGCTCATTATATCATTTCGGTAATGGCAGGGGGGGGCGGGAATCGATTGGCACATTAAACATTAAGAGGGGGCAGCTATATTGGGGACTGAGGGATCGAGAGTGAAGAGTCAATATTGTGCCACATTAATCACACCCCTTGCTTTCTGCGATGGAACGTCCCGCTCGCTGCCCATGTCCTGGGATGGGGATGTATTGTATTGTGTCCACTAAACAGCAATGGGGGAGAAAGATTTATAGACGGTTCAATGGCCATTCATAAAATACCACCGCAACACACTGGGGATGAAATGGACAATGGATGAAGTGTGATTAATCTAAATGTTTAAAGAGATACAGGTCATGTTTTTTTGTCAATAGGAAGGCAATGGCCAACTTTGATTCAACTTAGATTTCGGTGTAGCCGCGTAAACTTTGATTCTGTATCACTGTACATGTTGTTATTTACCATGCTATTATCCACAACACGTCCTGTTGTCAGTGCTAATCGCTATTAGGTTCATTCATCGAGAAGTGGGGGAAGTAGGTTAAGGGATCATTCTGGTGGAAGAGCTGCCTTTTTCTAAATCCTGTGTCCACTCCTCCTTGTCTTGACCACAGGATGGACATGACAGTCACATGCACACACACATTCTGATTCACGGTACCGTCTCTTCACTAGCTACTCCTGAACTGTTCTAGTTTCTCATGCAGGTCCTACAGTCATATTGTCCTAAGGATATGTACAGTATGCTACAGTCATTGGTGGGTGACATCATTTCATTTACAATATTAAGCACGCAGGATATGAAAAAGGAATTTCCACGGTCAAAAAAGGCAACCTGACAAAATGTTAAAATGATCTAGAAGTAAGAAGTGAAACTTGATGATGATTGAACGTGTGACACTCCATACTCTGGTCACATGAACTGGGTTTCGTTCAAGTCCGCCACATCCTCTTACCCAAAACAACATCAAGCTACACCCAATAATATGAAACCAAAATACATCGAACACTTCCGTTTCTCTTAAAGCGTCTTGATATCTCTCACATAGTTAATCGGTTTTGAAGCCAACAAAGGGAGAGAAAGGGACCTGCCACTTCGCTTTACCTTCCAGTTGCTTCCTGTTGATACTTCAGGACTGTCCATCTATCGTGTCAGGCTCATTTGGCAGGTATCTGACAACAATACTTTAAATATTCAAGGAAGTCAAGTCGTAAAAACAATATCTGATCAGAATGGGGGACCCGTAAATCAGATAGGAGAAACAAATGGTTAAATGGACCAAGCGTTGGTTTTTAAAGATGCCGAGTTGTCAGTTTGCCCATGGCTCTCTCTGCTCTTTCTGATTGTGCATTGACCTGAGAAGCACACATGTCCAGCACATGTTTCCATGTGCCAGTGGAGTAGCTGCTGGATTGTCTCTCTAGTCTCTCTAATGATGTGGAACACATTGAATCGTCGTCGTTGACTCGCCATCCCACTGGATTTTCCACTGATGCACTATTACACTGAACAAAAATATAAACTCAACATGTAAAGTGTTGGTCCCAGGTTTCATGAGCTGAAATAAAAGATCCCAGAAATGTTCCATACGCACAAATTTCTCTCAAATGTTGGACACAAATTTGTTTACATCCTGTTAGTGAGCATTTCTCCTTTGCCCAGATAATCCATCCACCTGACAGGTGTGGCATATCAAGAAGCTGATTAAACAACATGATCATTACACAGATGCACCTTGTTCTGGGGACAATAACAGGCCAATCTGAAATGTGCAGTTTTGTCACACAACACAATGACACAGATATTTCAAGTTTTGAGGGAGAGTGCAATTGGCATGCTGACCGCAGGAATGTCCACGAGAGCTGTTGCCAGAAAACTGAATGCTGATTTCTCTACCATAAGCCACTTCCAATGTCGTTTTAGAGAATTTGTCAGTACGTCCAACAGGTCTCACAACCGCAGACAACGTGTATGGCATTGTGTGGGTGAGAGGTTTGGCGATGTCAGCTTTGTGAACAGAGTGCCCCATGGTGGCGGTGGGGTCATAGTATGGGCAGGCATAAGCTACGGACAATGAACACAATTGCATCTTATCGATGGCAATTTGAATGCTTAGAGATACCGTGACGAGATACTGAGGCCCATTGTCGTGCCATTCATCCTCTGCCATCACCACATGTTTCAGCTTGATAATGCACAGCCCCATGTTGCAAGGATCTGTACACAAATCCTGGAAGCTGAAAATGTCCAAGTTCTTCCATGGTCTGCATACTCACCAGACCTATTGAGCATGTTTAGGATGCTCTGGATTGATGTGTACAACAGTATGTTCCACTTCCGCCAGTATCGACCAACTTCACACAGCTATTGAAGAGGAGTGTGACAACAATCCACAGGCCACAATCAACAGCCTGATCAACTCTACGCAAAGTAAATGTGTTGCGCTGAATGAGACAAATGGTAGTCACACAAGATATGACTGATTTTCTGACCCACAAACCTATTTTTTTTTTTTGGGTATCTGTGACCAATAGATGTTTATCTGTATTCCCAGTCATATGCAATCCATAGATTAGGGCCTAATGAATGTATTTCAATTGACTGATTTACTTATATAAACTGTATCTCAGTCAAATCTTTGAAATTGTTGCATGTTGCGATTATATTTTTGTTCAGTATACAGTATACATTATACATTATACTTTCAATGTGTGGGCCAACATACTTGGAATTAAAATGTCAGCGTTTAAATTTCACCTAAATGTTTACAGTGAGTGAAATTGAGTGCCATTATTCTGTACTTGATAGGGTTGAAAGTTACAGCAGTGGCAACAAGCCCAGTTGAAAGTAAGAATCACTTCAACAAAAAAGGTGCCAGAATTAGGTGTAGGTGAAGCAGCATATGTTGATATATTTTGACCTTTGCCATCATAACATATTGTTGAGCCAGTCCACGAAGTCAGAGAGAAGAATGCTATATAACATATCTCAGAAATCCATTTAGTTCCTTTCAAAACCTTTAGAGCCATTGTGATATTATAATCCTTGTTGTTTTTATTGATCTGTCATCGTTGGGATCAATTGGCCAGTGGGGGACCAGGTCTCTCTCTCTCTCGGGCTTTTTAGAAAGAGTCATGCACTAATGCAAGAAATTACATATCATTAACATTCAAGGAAAAGTCCTGTGACAGTTGAAATACACCTACATTCATTCTCATGGTTTACTGCCATAGCAGTAGTTTGCAATACAATTCACCCTATTTGACATTGACCCCTCCCCCACCTCGCGGGCCAAACATTTTAGTGCTCCCCCCTCTTGACGGTGAAAATACAAATGTTTTAAAAGTAATTTCCTGCAATTCTACACATTTTACCATGACTTATACCATGTTAATTATATTTAGGTGAGAGGGACTAACCAAATCAATAGTGGCTCCCTAGAGGTCAGGGCCCCTGGGCATGTGACCAGTTGGTATTCAGCCATGATTGCAGCAAGTTTAGATAGCTGGCTAGACTAATTTACCAATCTAAAAATTGTTAGCTAAAATGGCTAATTGAGTGACTTCCAGTGACTGGCATTGCTGACTACTGGTGCACAACCAAATGTCGAACTTGTGTATTCTACTATTCTAACTCTCAACAGTAAGTTGAGTTTTGGGGGGGGGGCCCAAGCCGCCTGGGGACCTAAGTGACCGCTTATGTCGCTTGTGCCTGGAATCGGCCCTGAACCAGAATGTTAAGTCACTGGGAAGCTCACTGGCTGGCTGGCGGGTACAGAAGCTGTCACGGCCTGCAGACTTCCAGAGACTTCCCATCCTAGAGATAAACACCCCAATGTAAAGTTCTCCAGATCCTCTCTCACTTCAGGTTTAAATTCCCCTAGAGGAGAACCTTTAATGGTAGGAAATGCTCTGTATAAAATAAACGGAGAAGTTTACAGGGGAGGGGAGTTTCCTACCTGGCATTCAATCCTGGCTGCCACTTGTTTGATCATTGCCATTAGCTACTAAGTTATGATTGGAATCCTGAACAAACTCAAGATCACAAGAGGATAGTGAGACGAGATAGATACCCTATTTCTTTTATTCTTTCTTGATTCTTTACGTTTTCAACTTGATGATGCAACACTCTGAACCCTGAATTCCTCTTTGCGTTACACAATGTAGTAGCATGGCTATGACAAGGTATTTCTTTAGCACTTCTTGTCTTAAGCCTCAGAGCTATGTCCCATTTCAGACGAGCTGCGGGCGGCTCCTCAGTCCTGAGGAGTTCCTACTAGTACCCCCATGTGTTCCAGCTGAGCACCCTTTTGTGAGGGCGGGGAGGGGGTGTGGTGGAGTGTTGAAGGGGTTGGAGGTCTCCGGTCCTGACATTTTGTTTGTGGTGGGTGTTGACTGAATAGTGCCCCCCTTCCATAATAATCCCGCCACTTCCTGAAGCACTCAACCATGACCATCACCTTTCACCCTGCATCCTCCCCCAAGGCTTCACCATTTACATATGTAAAGTCCTCCTGCTCCTCCCTCCTCCCCCCACCCCAACCTACAGGGGTAGTCAGAATGAGAGTGAATGGTGAGACACGAAGAGAAAGCATAAATCGAAAGATTGGAAGAAAAAAAAACAAATCAGAAAGAGGAGGAAACATAAGATGAAAAAACGTTCAACTTTCGCCACAAGAAGAACGCTTTCCACATGCCCTGTAGCCCGACTCCGTTTATGTTGTGGGGAGAATAAGACAAGCGCATCAGCAATGAACGTCTCTAAGGTTACCGACCCCCAACACCCATTCCAAATATTAAGAGAGGACACACGCATCCCCTCTCTGCTTTAACACAGGGTACCTTATGTGTACAGTATCTGTCCAGAAAGATCTGAACACTTCTCTAGGCCATTATACAGTACATTACGTTTAAGTTCACCACACCCCCTTAGAAAAAAACTCCTTGAAGTAAAATATGAGGATCTTGGAGAAAAAGTGATGCAACTACTAACAGGGCTGGAGAGAGAGAAACCGGAGCTTGTAAACTGGGGTCAAATGTCCCAAAATGAAACCTGCAGGGAAGGGCAATGCTGTCCAAACTGTTTATATGACTGCCACTACTTTATAAACTTTGGCGGCAAATTTGATATAATTTGAACTGGATTAACCTCAATAATGTACGTTTTTTCCAAGATTTGTAAAACCGTCATTTGTTAAACCGTTTTGAAACCGCACATTTTAGGAATCAACCTTTTTCTATTTGAAATAAATCATAATTTTTCTGTCGTGTCATTAATTTAAGATACTCTTTGGAGAGGTCGAGTTTCAGAAGTTTTCTGAAAATGGGCAGGGACTCTGCTGTCCTAGCTTCAGGGGGAAGCTGGTGCCACCATTGCGCTGCCAGGCCAGAGAAGGTATCAAATACAACTGAAACAATTCATATGCTCGAATTTTGGGGTATTTCTATAAGCATCAAGGGATGGAGACTAATCCAATGTCTCCCATCCTTTGATCCTGGGCTTGATAAATCATTTGATTCATTAGGGCTTCGTTAACGGGGAAGTCAGCCAACTTCTGGTAATTGAGGAAGCGTGCCAGACAACAACAGCAGCAATCACACACACTCACAGCCATCCCGTGCTCATTTACAAGAGTAATTAATATTGTAGATCCTGACAGACAAATCTCCACCAATTCACTATTGAACAGTGCTGTGCTTCATTCTCAAACAGTGACCCATGCTCTTGGCTCGATGCTGTTCAGAGCAGTATGCAGGTTCTGAAATTAAACATGTTCTGAAGCTGTCCTCAGAAGTGGGGCCACATCAAAAGGCAATATGTCTGCCAATTATATTAGCTGCTCTACTTGGGCTGCATTGTGGCTGGACTTGTTTATAGTACACACTACACACCATGGATTGTTTGCCATTCATAAGTGTGGCACAAAGTGAGAGGGTCAATATGTGAGACAAACACATCCCACACTCTCATAGACGTATTCGAAAGTCAGTCAGTCATGTGCCGCCCTGGGTATAAAGAGAAGTGAAGAGAGCAGAGGGATTTGGAGTGCTGCAATCTTAATGTGTCTGTGTGGGAAATCTGGGTAAATACTTTCTAATCCTTTCTGATCGCACTCTAAAGCCAACACTTCCTCACCTGCCCGGGTTTGTCAAGGAGGGGAGACTAAAATAATAGGATTCCCTCTGTTCTACATGCTGTCTGCCTGCCTGTCTTTCTGTCTTTCTGTCTGTCTGCCTGCCTGTCTTTCTGTCTTTCTGTCTGTCTGCCTGCCTGTCTTTCTTTCTGTCTGTCTGTCTGCCTGTCTTTTTGTCTTTCTGTCTGTCTGCCTGCCTGTCTTTTTATCTTTCTTTCTGTCAGTCTGCCTGCCTGTCTTTCTTTCTTTCTGTCTGTCTGCCTGCCAGTCTTTTTGTCTTTCTTTCTGTCTGTCTGCCTGCCTGCCTTGCTGTGTGTCACATTCTCTCTTTCTCAGTCTCTTTCATTCTGTCTACATTTCTCCCCGATTGTCTCGTTATTTTGGCCTCTCTCCATTCCTCTCTAGCCTTCTATTCTACTGTGTTGCTCTCTTTGAATAGCTGTAGAAGTTCCTTTCGCAGCCTTTTACAGTCAGTCGCTGCATTTTTCTCCTCCCTTTTTGTGAATGGGATACAGACAGTACATAATTACCTGGTCTCGGGTTTCAGCAGGGCCTGTTCTGTCAGCACCACACCCACTGCAGTCACACACAGTGCGCACGCACACACACACACACACACACACACACACACACACACACACACGCACACACACACAGGCCTCACCAGCTGGAAGTGCACAGCTGCTGCTGTTTACCCTCTCAGGGCCAGAAAAACATCCTGTGCTGTACAGTCGGTGAAAACCTCCCCTCACATAATAAACACATTCTCGGCACAGTTTGAAGCCCCACTTTTGGTGATTTGTGTGGCCTTTTAGACAAAGGTCCCCACCAAGAGAGGAGCTTGATAGACAGTAGACATCTTAGGTGGAGTTTGGATTGGACACGAAAAAAAATATAGACTGTGCAGAAACAGCTCAGAATGTTTGCAAATGAAGAACTAAACCAAGACAAAACATTGTATCTAGCCATTTCCCTTTGGAAAAGAAAGTTCTTAACTGAAATACCAAAAATGATATAACATTGTCTGCCAAGGAAATATAGAATGTATTATGTCTCAGTCAAACATCATGCTGACCAAAGTTATACATTGCCTTTTGCTCATCTAAAGACAGTGTCTTGGCCAGTGTCGTTGTTTAGGTTTGGCTTGACTTTGTGTTGGTACATAGGATGTTATGGCTGGTGTTGTGTCTGGAGGAGAGGACAGAAAGTGGGCGAGGACACCAACGGCTTCCAAATGAACTGCGGGAATGTGTGTACGCACATGTTATACGTGTGTTTAGATGTGTCTGTCTGCATCCCTTGTTTTCAATTGACTGTCACTTGAGTGTTCTGGCTCGTATTAGAGATTCCTGTGTGGATCAGAAGTATTTGCTTAGCCTTTGAGCTTGACAACACCACAGAGGGGAAAAGAAAATGATCCATGTGCGCCAACCTCCTTTTCGGGTCTCTGTTTCTTCTACAGCAGTGGCATTCCACAGCCCGCCAGTCACCATCAAGAAGGAACCACAGAGCCCAGGTTCCGACCCCAGCCAATCCTGTAGCCACAAGCAGACCTTCACCTACCCCAATGGAGAGCAGTGCCCTTACGCCAGGTACCCATGTCAGCACAACGGTGGCAAGAAAAAGTATGTGAACCCTTTGGAATGATCTGGATTTCTGCATAAATTTGTCATAAAATTTGATCTGATCTTCATCCAAGTCACAACAACAGACAAACACAGTGTGCATAAACTAATAACACACAAATTATTATATTTTTCTTGTCTATTAATGAATACATAATTTAAACATTCACAGTGTAGGTTGGGCTAATGACTTAGGCTAATGACTTTTACAAAAGCTAATTGGAGTCAGGAGTCAGCTAACTTGGAGTCCAATCAATGAGACGAGATTGGAGATGTTGGTTAGAGCTGCCCTGCCCTATAAAAAACACTCACAACATTTGAGTTTGGCATTCACAAGAAGCATTGCCTCAAGTGAACCATGCCTCGAACAAAAGAGAACTCAGAAGACCTAAGATGAAGAATTGTTGACTTACATAAAGCTGGAAAGGGTTACAAAAGTATCTATAAAAGACTTAATGTTCATAAGTCCACGGTAAGACAAATTGTCTATAAATTGAGAAAGTTCAGCGCTGTTGCTACTCTCCCTAGGAGTGGCTTCAAGACCACAGAGCAGAATTCTCAATGAGGTTAAGTAGAATCCTAGAGTGTCAGCTAAAAGGAGTTACAGAAATCCCTGGAACATGCTAACATCTCTGTTGATGAGTCTAGGATACGTAAAACACTAAATAAGAATGGTGTTCATAGGAGAACACCATGGAAGAAGCCACTGCTGTCCAAAAAAACTATTGCTGCACATCTGAAGTTCGCAAAAGAGCACCTGGATGTTCCACAGCGCTACTGGCAACATATTCTGTGGACAGATGAAATTACAGTTGAGTTGTTTGGAAGGAAGGAACACACAACACTATGTGTGGAGTAAAAAAGGCACAGCACACCAACATCAAAACCTCATCCCAACAGTAAAGTATGGTGGAGGGACTATCATGGTTTAGGGCTGCAGGGCCTGGACAGCTTGCTATCATCGACAGAAAAAAAGAATTTCTAAATTTATCAAGACATTTTGCAGGTGAATGTAAGGCTATCTGTCTGCCAATTGAAGCTCAACAGAAGCTGTGTGATGCAACAGGACACTGCCTCAAAACATAGAAGTAAATCAACAACAGAATGGCTTCAACAGAAGAACATGTGCCTTCTGGAGTGGCCCAGTCAGAGTCCTAACCGCAACCTGATTTAAAATGCTGTGGCATGACCTCGAGAGCGGTTCACACGAGACATCCTAAGAATATTGCTGAACTGAAACAGTTTTGTAAAGATGAATGGTCCAAAATTCCTCCTGATTGTTGTACAGGTCTGATCCGCAACTACAGAAAACATTTGGTTGAGTTTATTGCTGCCAAAGGAGGGTCAACCAGTTATTAAATCCAAGGGCTCACATACTTTTCCCACCCTGCACTGTAAATGTTTAAATGATGTACTCAATATAGACAAGAAAAATAAAATAATGTGTGTGTTATTAGTTTAAGCATACTATGTTTGTCTATTGTTGTGACTTAGATGAAGATCAGATCAAATTTGATGACCAATTTATGCAAAAATCCAGGTAATTCCAAAGGTTTCACATAGTTTGTCTTGCCACTGTATAGTACACAGGTAATTATGGCCCGTTTACAAACATTTTAGAGTTAGACGGTCCATAGCAAGTCAATAGTCATCCAATTCCAGTCAATTATCAGGCATAAGTCAGTGCGGCAAAGAGAGTGACCGCAAGCTATTGACCACAACGCCAGTATCTACAAAACAGCCATCCTCCATAAGCCCAGTTTGGCTTACTGACCTGTATTATTAATGCTAGGGACTACTACTGATGCCATGGTAGTGCTCATAAACCACATTGGGATTCATAAACCATGTTTGTGTGTGTTTTTTCCAGTGCCTACGAGCAGAAGAGGGCTCCAGGACCAAATAAGAGCTCCTGCACCCAAGGGACACCCATGTCCCCCATGCAGCACCATTACTCCCCCAAGCAAGTCGGAGGCGCTGGTGGAAGGCCTGACAACATGGCCTACAACATGAACCACCCTGCTGCCTCCCAGCCACTGCCCAGCCACAACAACTACCCCATGAACACCAGGTATTACCCCCTGTACTGTACGAAATATTTAAACTTGTGCCACAAAAAGTGCATGCCTTTGGTGGGTGACAATGTGCTTTGGTGGGTAATAATGTCCTTTTGACGCGGATGCTACAAGACTGTTTTGCGAGCTACCATCATCCAATGGCATTGAGGAGAATACCACCTCAGTCATCGGCTTCATCAATAAGTGCAATGACAACGCCGTCCCCACAGTGACCATACGTACATATCCCAACCAGAAGCCATGGATTACAGGCAACATCCGCATCGAGCTAAAGGCTAGAGCAGCCGATTTCAAGGAGCAGGACACTAATCCAGACGCTTATAAGAAATCCCGCTAGGCCCTCAGACAAACCATCAAACAGGCAAAGCATCAATGCAGGATTAAGATTGAATCATAAACTTTTGCAGACTACAAAGGGAAACCAAGCCGCGAGCTGCCAGAGACGCGAGCCTACCAGATGAGTTAAATACCTTTTATGCTAGATTCAATGCTAGCAACACTAAAGTATGCATGAGAGCACCAGCTGTTCCGGACAACTGTGTGATAACGCTCTCGGTAGCCGATGTGAGCAATACCTTTAATAAACAGGTCAACATTCACAAAACCGCAGGGCCAGATGGATTACCAAGCATGCATGGACCAACTGGCAAGTGTCTTCACTGCCATGTTCAACCTCTCCCTGACTGAGTCTGTAATACCAGCATGTTTCAAGCAGACCACCATAGTCCCTGTGCCCAAGGTAGCGAAGGTAACCTGCCTAAATGATTACCGCCCTGAAGCACTCACATCATCTCTCACATCAACAGCATTATCCCAGATACACTAGACCCACTCCAATTCGCATACCTCCCTAACAGATCCATAGATGACGCAATCTTAATCACACTCCACACTGGCCTTTCCCACCTGGAAAAAAGGAACACCTATGTGAGAATGCTTTTCATTGACTACAGCTCAGCGTTCAACACAAACCCCTTAGCTTAGTGCCCACAAACTCATCACTAAGCTAAGGACCCTGGGACTAAACACCTTCCTCTGCAACTGGATTCAGGGCTCCCTGACGGGCCACCCCCAGGTGGTAAGGGTAGGCAACAACACATCTGCCACACTAATCCTCAATACTGGTGCCGCTCAGGGGTGTGTGCTTAGTCCCCTCCTGTACTCCCTGTTCACCCACGACTGCGTCGCCAAACACAACTCCAACACTATCATTAAGTTTGCTAATGACACAACCGTGGTAGCCTGATTACCGACAGCGATGAGACAGCCTATAGGGAGGATGTCAGAGACCTGGCAGTGTGGTGCCAGGACAACAACCACTCTCAATATGAGCAAGACCAATGAGCTGATCGTGGACTGCAGGAAAAGGCGGGCCGAACAAGCCCCCATTAACATCGACGGGGTTTTAGTGGAGCGAGTCGAGAGTTTCAAGTTCCTTAGTGTCCACATCACCAGTGAACTATCATGCCCCAAACACACCAAGACAGCTCGTGGTTGAGTTTCCCCCTCAGGAGAATAAAAAGTTTTGGCATGGGTTCCAGATCCTCAAAAAGTTCTACAGCTGTACCATCGAGAGCATCCGGACCAGTTGCATCACCGCCTGGTATGGCAACTGCTCGGCATCTGACCGTAAGGCGCTACAGAGGGTAGTGTGTACGGCCCAGTACATCACTGGGGCCAAGTTTCCTGCCATCCAGGACCTATAATCTAGGCAGTGTCATGGAAAGACCAAAAAATGGTCAAAGCCATAAGACTGCTGAACAATTAATCAAATGGCCACCCAGACTATTTACATTGACCCCCCACCCACACATTTGTGTTTACACTACTGCTACTCACTGTTTATTACCTATGCATAGTCACTTTACCCCTACCTACATGTACAAATTACTTTGACTAACCTGTACCTCCGCACATTGACTCGGTACTGGTACCCCCTGTATATAGCCTCGTTATTGTTATTTTATTGTGTTACTTTTTAATTATTTTTTACTTTAGCTTATTTGGTAAATATTTTCTTAACTCTTTCTTGAACTACATTGTTGGTTAAGGGCTTGTAAGTAAGCATTTTATATGGCGCATGTGACAAATAAAGTTTGATTTGATACTGATAGTTTTTCATTGCCCTCTCTTCCCTTCACTCAGTTCCAGGTATCAGGCCCCCTCAGCAGACATGAGCCCCCAAGGGTTCCCCCCCCAAGGGCAGGCCTTCCAGCGAATGCACGCTGCCCCAGCCGGAGGTGGTGGCGGTGGAGGAGGAGGTGGAGGACCGGGTGGAGGTGGTGGTGGTGGCAGGGGTGGCTACCATCGGCAGCACTCAGAACCCTGTCTGCCCTACCTGCAGCAGAGCTTCAAGCAGGAGTATCTGGACCCTCTGTATGAGAGGGCAGCCCACATGGCAGGACAAGGACACGGGCCTGGGCCAGGGCATGGATCAAGGCACCTACCTCACCAACCCCAAAACTCCCACCCCCATCCTCACAGGTTCCCCCCTGCCCACATGATGGTGAAGCAGGAGCCAACTGACTACACCTATGAGCCTGGTGAGTCATTCAATCATGGTGGGCCCGAGAGCAGAATGACAGAGATACAGTATGAGAATGTTTTGAATGGCAGCAATCTCTTTAGTATAAATAGTCTATCTATAATGAATAGATAATGGGTTTTTTTGGAGAGAAGCTAATCTCTAATGGAAGTCACTGAGCATCATTCCTCCCTGACAAATCACAACACACCGAACACTGTAAAACATACCCAAACTAATCCTATGTCACTCAAAAGAACATGTAGGCCTTCTGTAGGACGTAGGACGTATACAACCCAATTACCTACGCATTGAAATGTTATGTACATATTGCTTTGTGGCTTTTGCTCTCGGTCCTACAAAAGTTCCTTTGAGCCAACCTGTGTATGGCTAACCTTAGAACAAAATGTCCAAAAGCAGACACTTCTATATCTACAACAGACCATTCCCTACCCCCTCCCTACCTCCAAACTCCTCCTTTCAACTCCCTGACACTTTGCAAAAAAGGTATCGACTCGTCTGTAATTCTGTTTTTTCCCCTCCTTTACACTCCTCCCCACTCCCTCTCGCCGCTCGCTCGTCTCACCGAAAGGAAGGCAGAGGAATTTCATTGAGAAAATGGAGGGCACTGGAAAGACTAGAGTCCCCAGTGGAGCACTCTGGGGTGTTGGGTTGCAACAGCGGCTTTCTTTCTGCAGGCAGATGAACTCATAATGGAAAAATGAGCGTGGCCGCAGTAACCCGAACCTCTCACTGGCTGGGATGTGGAGGGGAGGGGGAAGGAGAGGGTGGGGGTAGCTATGGGCCTTGGCAACAACAAACTGAGAACCAGCCCTACCACCACAGCACAGCCCCAAAGCCCTGACGGTTCCCTTTAAGCAGTGCTAGGATGCAAACACAAGGGCTGGAAATGCAATACGGTGTATAAGCGACATGCGGCATGGATGTTGTGCATATAAGTGACAGTCAACTGGGAGCAGAGCTGTCTTTGTTGTGTTTCCCTTGGGTCTTATGGGCACAGTGGACAAACACAGCTACAAAGTGAGCCTCCCAGCGCTGAAACCAGAATACATCTCAATACAATAAGACCGACGATCTAAATTCTTTAGACTTTTTTATGTTTTGATAGAAGCCGGATAGTGCTCAGAAAGTTCAACTTGGTGCTTGAAGGAATCTGACAGAAAAAAAGGACATCTGTGGATAAACTGGACTCTGTTGGTAGGAGGAGGAGTTGAGGGGGCTGGTGGGCCTGCCTGAGTGTTGTGCCACAAATAAGAGCTGGCCAGCTATTTTGCCTGTTCAGAAATTCTATCACAAGGACCTCATAGTCCTAATATGACCAAATCAAATCAAAATGATAGATAAGTGCGCCACTAGGCCTTAGGCAGTTATGTGGTTCAGGCTTGCGAATAAAGTCTTTTTATCATTTACATTTCCGTTTCGTAAAATAATGTGTGCCTACTAAAGCTAGCTACACCAGCCAGCACACAATTGACACTGGTGCTATCGCCCCAAATCTCCCCATCACTGGCTGGCAGGGATATTATTTACAGTGTGATAGAGTGCTGGCCCGGGAATGAAGAGTCTGATTTCCCCCAGTGACATCTTATCAGAGCCACGGCACTGCAACTGAATTCCCCAGGAGTGAGTCACCAAACTCACCACACTGCTGAGGTGCAGGAGACTAGAGCTTTACCCACTTTTGCCTGCTCTTGCCCTTCGGCCACTCATACAAACAAACACACCGATGCATGCGCATGCACTCACTCACACAGGCACTCATTTACTATACTGTATATGAGATGAGACCAGGTCGTCACCAACCGGACCACAACCATTAGCAACAAGGAGAAACATCCACCACCCACCGGATGAGAGAGGTTTTCAATTTATACAACTTCCGGAAATAGAAATGTGATTAAACGATTTGATTAGGGATTGATAGACATACAAAGATCTCATCCATTTGCGGTGTGGCTGGTTATCAGGTTGTGTCCAGTTACTGACCTGGGTATTACTAATGCCAGGTGGATGGGCAGAGTGCCGACACCGCAGACTCACCATTCTCTACCACTGTACTACACTATACTGCTGCTCCCCACTAGGTGCTTACTCATGGCCTAAAAATGCTTTCGAGGACAAGTGATATTATGACAAATTAAGGTTTTGTCTTTGCAGGGCTAGAGGCGATCAAACCAAAAATATGCACATTAATACTCTCTCTCTCTCCCTGTGGATATTGGCCTGGTATTTATAACCTGAGGAAGAAAACCAATCTGTACATTGAAAAAGTTCACACTGCATTGAGCAATAGGTGTATACTTGTGTCTCTGTCCTATAGACGTGCCTGGATGTCCTTCAATGTACCACCACAACGAGGGGTACCCCAACCCACAGCACAACAATGAAGGTAAGCAAAAACTCTGGTAACTAGGTTATACGAATTATGACTTGTCAGAAGCACATATAAACCCTTCATAGATACTTCATAGACACGTATGACTAATGTTATAATGCATTATGGGGCGGCAGGGTAGCCTAGTGGTTAGAGCGTTGGACTAGTAACCGCAAGGTTGTAAATTCAAACCCCCGAGCTGACAAGGTACAAATCTGTCGTTCTGCCCTGAACAGGCAGTTAACCCAGTGTTCCTAGGCCGTCATTGAAAATAAGAATTTGTTCTTAACTGACTTGCCTAGTAAAATAAAATGTACAAAAAAAATTAGGATTGCAGCATGTTTTTTTTACATTCATGCCTTATTACCAAAAGTCTGTGCCCTCGGTTCATTGCACTGTACCGAATCTCACTCTCCCATTTTTTATTTATTTAAATGAGGCCTTGCTACTGGCTGTAGCATTGCGGTCATAGGCTAACCGGCCCAGTGTCCGTATTTCCATTGGCTAACCAGAGGTGTCGCTATGTTTCCATTGGCAGAGGCTCTTGCCCCTTTTCCTGCCTCAGGGATCTCTGAATAAACATTTCTACTGGAAAAAGCCTGTGTATTCTTCCTTGAGAAAAGAAAAACACTCCTCCTCTTCACTCCCTTTGTTTGTCACACCATTCTAGTTATTGTCCAGGATCATTTCTTAAACAAGTGAGAACTCAGGAACTGCCCTTGAACAGCCATTCCCAAGACAGACTGTGTTACTAAGTATCATCAGAGTATTAAACACTTCAAATGAAATATGAAAACAAAAGGAAGAAGGAAGATGGGGTCCTTTTGAGATATTTACATGAAGGAATCCTCCCCTTCTCACTAAGTACTCTACTCATTTGTGTTGAAGTGGATAAGCACATCCAATAAAGAGTGTTCTCTTCTCAACCACTTCAACATGTGTCATGGGCGAATTCACCGTTTTCATACTCATTCATTTTGCCACAATGTGATTCAAGATTTTGCATACAAGTTAAAGCCACACAGGACAACTTGAGAAACTAATTATAACACCTATCTTGTTTTACAGGCTATCTCTTTGAAAACGACTCCTGCGTCGTTCCGGAGAAATTTGAAGGTGAGCCTTACAACCTGCTATCGACCGTCCTGGAGTCAGCTCAAGACACAGAGCCTAAAACTTGCCCACTCCAATCCACTTCAATAGGTGTCACTGAGATCAGATAATGGTTATGGGTGATGGCACTGAGGGTGTCCACTGTCCGTTCTCCATAGGAGAGGAACAGAATCCATTCAATCACATCACGTGTCTCTCCGTTTGGTATCAGCACACTATAAGTGCCAATCGTATCAGATAGAGTGTCGCTGACTGAACAATAAGCTTTAGAGGTTTTTTTTTTGCGTGACAGGTTCTTGGTTGGAGCTGAGTTAGCGGGTTTTGTTTCCCCGTGCGTGAGGTAGGGACCAGGCTCCTGTGTCATGGAGAGCAAGGTGACAGTCGGTTTCCCATTGTGCGCTGGGGGTGATTGACGTGAGGGGAGAGCCTGAGGGCTACTGCACAGGTTGAACCGGCGAAACACACTGTGTTAGAGCACCATTTACTTACAGCGGCTTGCCCCAAGTTCCCACACATACGGTGCTTATCCAATTAGACTTACCCCCACACCAGTGGGTCACCACTGTTTTATGTTAATGGTGCCTCTAGTGTTACTGCGTTTCCATCAGGAGTGTGACACTTTTTTATTTAGTTTATTTAACCAGGCAAGTCAGTAAAGAACACTTTCTTATTTACAATGATGGCCTACCAAAAGGCCTCCTGCGGGGATGGGGGGGGGCTGGGATTAAAAATATATATATATACAATATAAATATAAGACGAAACAACACTACATAAAGAGAGACCTAAGACAACAACACAACAACACAGCAAGCAGCAACACAAGACAACACAGCATGGTAGCAACACAACATGGTAGCAGCACAAAACATGCAGCAAACATTATTGGGCACAGTCAACAGCACAGATGTCAATAAGGTAGAGACAACAATACATCACACAAAGCAGCCACAACTGTCAGTAAGAGTGTCCATGATTCAGTCTTTGAATGAAGAGATTGAGATAAAACTGTCCAGTTTGAGTGTTAGTTGCAGCTCATTCCAGTCGCTAGCGAACTGAAAAGATGAGCAACCCAGTGTGTGCTTCGGGGACCTTTAACGAATGTGATGGCAGAACGGGTGTTGTACAGTGGGGCAAAAAATTCTTTAGTCAGCCACCAATTGTGCAAGTTCTCCCACTTAAAAAGATGAGAGAGGCCTGTAATTTTCATCATAGGTACACTTCAAATATATCAGACAAAATTAGAAAAAAAATCCAGAAAATCACATTGTAGGATTTTTACTGAATTTATTTGGAAATTATGGTGGGAAATAAGTATTTGGTCACCTACAAACAAGCAAGTTTTCTGGCTCTCACAGACCTGTAACAACTTCTTTAAGAGGTTCCTCTGTCCTCCACTCGTTACCTGTATTAATGGCACCTGTTTGAACTTGTTATCAGTATAAAAGACACCTGTCCACAACCTCAAACAGTCACACTCCAAACTCCACTATGGCCAAGACCAAAGAGCTGTCAAAGGACACCAGTGTCAGGACCCGGTTACGAACCTGGGTCTCCGGAGTGAGAAACAGTCACTTAACCAACTGAGCCACGAATAGTCAGCAGAACCCAGAAGATGAGGCAGACACAGCAGTACTTAAGACGGTGTATTTAATAAAGTAAAAAGGAGAAGTCCTTAAATACAAAAATGGCAAATCCAAAAGGTGGTAGGAATAGCACAAAAAAGCCTCAAGAGACACTCAAAAACAAAAACAGAATTCCACAAGAGCATCCACCGGAATCGACAGGAAAACACAGAACACTAGGGCTGGGTGCTAACATACAAACACAGAGCACAGAACTGAGGGAAACTAAGGGTTTAAATACAATCAGGGAAAACGAGGTACAGGTGCAAATAATAATGGGGAACAAGGGAAAAAACACAAGGTCAAAAAGCACAATGGGGGCATCTAGTGACCAAAACCCGGAACAACCCTGGCCAAATCCTGACAACCAGAAACAAAATTGTAGACCTGCACCAGGCTGTGAAGACTGAATCTGCAATAGGTAAGCAGCTTGGTTTGAAGAAATCAACTGTGGGAGCAATTATTAGGAAATGGAAGACATACAAGACCACTGATAATCTCCCTCGATCTGGGGCTCCACACAAGATCTCACCCTGTGGGGTCAAAATGATCACAAGAACGGTGAGCAAAAATCCCAGAACCACACGGGGGGACCTAGTGAATGACCTGCAGAGAGCTGGGACCAAAGTAACAAAGCCGACCATCAGCAAGGGCATTGAAGATGAAACATGGCTGGGTCTTTCAGCATGACAATGATCCCAAACACACCGCCCAACGAAGGAGTGGCTTCGTAAGAAGCATTTCAAGGTCTTGGAGTGGCCTAACCAGTCTCCAGATCTCAACCCCATAGAAAATCTTTGGAGGGAGTTGAAAGTCCGTGTTGCCCAGCAACAGCCACAAAACATCACTGCTCTGGAGGAGATCTGCATGGAGGAATTGGCCAAAATACCAGCAACAGTTTGTGAAAACCTTGTGAAGACTTACAGAAAACGTTTGATCTCTGTCATTGCCAACAAAGGGTATATAACAAAGTATTGAGATAAACTTTTGTTATTGACCAAATACATATTTTTCCCCATAATTTGCAAATAAATTCACAAAAAATCATACAAATGTGATTTTCTGGATTTTTTTTCTCATTTTGTCTGTCATAGTTGAAGTGTACCTATGATGAAAATTACAGGCCTCTCTCATCTTTTTAAGTGGGAGAACTTGCACAATTGGTGGCTGACTAAATACTTTTTTGCCCCACTGTATGTGGAGGATGAGGGCTGCAGTAGATATCTCAGATAGGGGGGAGTGAGGCCTAAGAGGGTTTTATAAATAAGCATCAACCAGTGGGTCTTGCAACGGGTATACAGAGATGACCAGTTCACAGAGCAGTATAGAGTGCAGTGATGTGTCCTATAAGGAGCATTGGTGGCAAACTAAAGACTCGCGGCGAGCAGAAGCAAGGTGTTAAATAAAGTTCACAGTTAGCCGCTGCTATGTAAATGAAAGCTGAAAAGTACCCAGGGCCTTCCCTTGAAGTTAAAGCAGATCCGCCGGATCCGTGACCCAGTGAGACACGGGTACCGGACCGCATAGATGGAAACCCCCCCAAAAATAAGATAATTTTGGGTAAAACACTGGGGTAAATCCTCAGTGGAAATGCACCATCACCCTGACCATCAAGATAATCAACTCTCCCTCACATGGTTGCAGTTACTACAGTGTCTTAAGCATGGGGCGGCAGTGTAGCCGGCAGTGTAGCCGGCAGTGTAGCCGGCAATGTAGCCGGCAATGTAGCCGGCAATGTAGCCGGCAATGTAGCCGGCAATGTAGCCGGCAATGTAGCCGGCAATGTAGCCGGCAATGTAGCCTAGTAACCGAAAGGTTGCAAGTTCAAATCCCCGAGCTGACAAGGTACAAAATCTGTCGTTCTGCCCCTGAACAGGCAGTTAACCCACTGTTCCTAGGCCGTCATTGAAAATAAGAATTTGTTCTTAACTGACTTGCCTAGTAAAATAAAGGTAAAATAAAAAAATGTCAAGACAGCCATTGATTGGACTCAACCCAAAATGACAGTCTTATCCATATCCTATTAGTAATGGGAAACAAGCTTTGCCCACATTACCATGCTTGTTAGTAGAGGTCTTATGTCAATGGTAGCTGCCTATTTCCTTAAACCAGCCTGAGCCTACAGCCTAGTCCAACCTCCGGTGTCCCTATTCCTCTCCAGGTGAGGTGAAGCAGGAGGGGGGCAGCGTGTTCCGTGATGGGGCTCCCTACCAGCGCCGGGGATCCCTGCAGCTCTGGCAGTTCCTGGTGGCCCTGCTGGATGACCCGGGAAACGCGCACTTCATCGCCTGGACCGGCCGCGGCATGGAGTTCAAACTCATCGAGCCAGAGGAGGTAAGGCCCAACCTACAAGTCAAGATCTAGAGTAACTAGAACGACAGTAATGACATCTCTAGCGGAACTATATCTACTGTAAAACAAAATGTATCACATCCTCTTTGGAAAGAATTGTTAGAAGTAGGCTTAACCGTTAGAACAAGGCTAAGTTCGCTTGTTTGGGAGGTCAGAGACAGACATAAGAGGTATTTCATGCGGAGTGTGCCTTGTAATGTCATCTCCCAATTTGGGATCATTTCTCTTTGTTAAGAAACGTTATAGAAACGTTAAGTAGTTCCCCCTGCTATGTGTTGCAGGGTCAGACGTAAGAGGTATGTAAAGGGGCAATCTGCAGTTGCTACATTCCTTTCTGGGCTTATAAATGAATAATTATGGACCCATTGAGTCTTGAATCATTTAACTTACAAACGCCTCATGAACTTAGTTCAACTGTCGTACCACATCAGAACCCAAAATACAAGCTCGTTTTACTCCAATGTTTGTAAACAAAGTAATTGTAAAAAAAAATCTTAAAACACTACCCACATGAAAAGAAATGGATTGTATACTATGTTTAAATACTATAGTATTCACTGTAGTGTTTTTACAGACTTTACTGTAGTATTTGCAGTTTACTAGAATATATACTGAACAAACAAAATACACACAACATGCATCAGCTTCAATTGTTTTACTGAGTTACAGTTCATAAAGAAATCAGTCAATTGAAATAAACAAATTAGGCCCTAAACTATGGATTTCACATGACTGGGCAAGGGTGCAGCCATGGGTGGGCCTGGGAAGACATAGGCCCACTCACTTGGGAGCCAGGCCCAGCCAATCAGAATGAGTTATTACAGACAGAAATACTCCTCAGTTTCATTAGCTGTCCGGGTGGCTAGAGTCTCAGACGATCTCGCAGGTGAAGAAGCCGGATGTGGAGGTCCAGGGCTGGCTTGGTTACATGTGGTCTGCAGTTGTGAGGCCAGTTGGACGTACTGCCAAATTCGCTAAAACGGTGTTGGAGGAGGTTTATGGTAGAGAAATGAACATTAAATTCCTTTTGGTGTCCCCAGCACAAGGTGCACCTGTGTAATGATTAAGCTGTTTAATCACCTTCTTGATATGCCACACCTGTCAGGTGGATGGATTGTCTTGGCAAAGGAGAAATGCTCACTAACAGGAACGTAAAGAAATGCATGCACAAAATTTGAGAGAAATTAGCTTTTTGAGCATATGGAAAATTCTGGGATATTTTATTTCAGATCAAGAAACATGGGACCAACACTTTACATGCTGCATTTATATTTCTGTTCAGTATAAGTACTATAGTAAGAAAAAAACTGTAGTACAGCACATTCCAAAGGTATTCATATCACTTGACTTATTCCACAGTTTTGTTACAGCCTGAATTCAAAATGGATTAAAACAAATCTCACCCATCTACACACAATACCCCATAATGACAAAGTGAAAACATGTTTTTAGAAATGTTAGCAAATTTTCTCAAGCTCTGTTACATTAGATGGGGAGCGGTGGTGAACAGCAATTTTCAAGTCTTTCCACAGATTTTCAATGTGATTCAAGTCTGGGCCACTATAGGACTTTCACATTCTTGTCCTGAAGCCATTCCAGATTTGCTGGATGTATGCATGGGGTCATTGTCCTGTTGGAAAGTAAATCTTTGCCCCAGTCTAAGGTCATTTGCACTCTGAAGCAGGTTCTCATCCAGGGTTGACCTGTATTTGGCTCCATTTATTGTTCCCTCTATCCTTACCAGTCTCCCAGTCCTTGCAGTCAAAAAAAATCCCCATAGCATGATGCTGCAACCACCATGCTTCACAGTAGGGATGGTGTTAGGTGGGCGCTTTGCATTCAGACCACAGAATCTTTTAGCTTATACTCTCAGTCTTTCACGTGCCTTTTTGCAAACTCCAGGCGTGCTCATGTACCTTTTTCGCAGGAGTGGCATCCATCTGGCCGCTCTCCTATAAAGCCCAGATTGGTGAAGTGCTTTAGAGACCGTTTGCCTTCTGGCAAGTTCTCCCATCTCAGCCAATTCATTTTGTACGAAGGACCAAGGATATACAGTGTGCCTCCTCACAATTCTCTCTCGGAGATCTACGGACAGTTCCTTGGACTTCATGGTATAGGTTCTGCTCTGCCATGCACTGTCAACTATGGGACCTCATATAGAGACAGGTGTGTTTCTTTCTAAATCATTTCACAATTTAATTGGCCTCAGGTGAACTCCAAGTTGTAGTGACATCTCAAGGATGATCAAAGGACTTATGAGCATTAGAGCAAATGGGTATGAATATTTATATTTCTGTATTTCATTTTTAATAAATGAGCAAAAATGTATAAAAACATGTTCTCTGTCATTATGGGGTAAGGTGTGTAGATGGGGGACACATTTTTGGGGGAATTCAGGCTGTAACACCAAAAATGTGGAATAAGTCAAGGGGTATTATAGTGTATTATAGTATACTGTAGTACTTGTTGTAGAGTTTTTGCTGACATTACTGTAGTAATTACTATAGTGTTTTTGTTTTATTATCTTTGACAGCAAATTTTCCCAATCTGTAGCTGGGTAGAACTTAGGTCTAGACGGACAGTTCAGAGCTCCTGCTCTTTTGATAACCTGTAGGGAACACGATATATGGTCTATAATTGGCTTTTAGGTTTCTCACTTATGGGTGGCACAAATTTGGATATGGGGAGGGGAATGGGCAGGGTATATGCAAATTAAATACTGTAGTGTTTTTGCAGACATTTCTTTAGGATTTACTGTAGTGTTTCTGCAAACATTATGGTAGTGTTTTTGTGGTAAGTAGTATACTGTAGTATTTACTATAGTATTCTACAATATACTACAACATTCTCTAGTAAGTACTACACATGTTATAGGTATACTAGTGTTTAGTATAGTATTCTACAGTTTACTACATAATTCTATAGTAAGTACTGTAGTATTCTATAGTAAACTGTAGTATTTTTTAATGTGGGTCTATAGCCTCAAAACATGGCTAACACTATCATTTTGATATCATGGATGATAAGTCCATAGCTGTCGATGAATTTGAGAGTGGTTGGATTTCTCCAACCCCAGCTTTTTACCGAAACAGGGGAGAGGAGTACACTTTATGGTTTCAAGCACTGATTGCCCCTTTAACACTGATTGAGCTTTCTCTAGAAAAAGGTTTCAATGTTTGATATTGCTCCCCCCTCCACCCTTCTAAACCATCTCTGGGGCCGTGCACTGATCTAAACTGCCAGTTGCCCATTAACCTCCATGCATTATTTACCACACGTAATAACAGGAGATACACACACAAAATGGAAGATGAGCTCCATCACCTCATATTCACTACACATCACCTATAAGTAAATGGACTGGTTGAGAGATGCTTTTGAAGTTGAGCTGTTGACTTGAAGTTTACTCAAACAGATAACTGAATTTACAAGACATTTAGAAAACATTCTGATACAATGATACTTCCATTATCTGGCTACTGTACATAAATAATTCATACTACAAGAGCAGCTAAGGTTGAGTGTCCACTCAGGATCATAGAGAGTAGTCTGCTCAGGGTAATCAGCATTCCCTAATCCCCTAAGTCAGGAGTCGACTACGCCTTCTCAACGTGTCCTCTATCCACACTCGTCTTCCTATAGTGACCAGGCTGTTTGTCATCAACACACATCTCAGACGGCGCGGTTCCATTCTGGTCTCGTTTGGAGATGTGAGACATTTCGTAGGTATTGGAATTAGCAGGCTGTCAGTGGGGAGTTCAACTTGAGTTTGAGACAATATTTCACGATGCTGCCTCTATGACAACCTGGCACCAGGGTCATTTCACTGCGCACATTGTGGGACTCTGGTCGCATTAAAGTGGTGATGGGTTATATAAAAAGGAAGTGAATCCACATGTGGGGGCTTTTGATATGATGAGCCAGTTAACTCAGAGAGAAAGAGCCTCAAAACTGGTCACCGAGGATCCCCTAGTGGTGGCATTGGAGATTTGCAGGCAGAAGGAAGAAAAATTGTGTTGTTCCCTACAGGGCAAATTATTTGGAATTCATTCATATTGGCCCCAGCAGCTTTTCCCCTAGGATTTGTTTCTTCAGTGACGGCAGGGGAGGCTAAGATTACTACTAGCGTTAGCACAGTTATATGCTAGCTATTCCATTGCGCAACGACATGTTAGCTGTTCCCATAGTCTTCCAGTCATTGAGCCAACGACTATCCATTTGAAAGTGCGTCTCCGCAAAAATACATATATAGCCCCAAAAGAATTTGGGCAGAGGGGGCAACAATTAAGCCGTGGCGTGCCACCCCTGCTAAATAAATATAGAATATATGAATATATACACAGGTCCTCACTCCATCTGACCTCAATCCATAAAATAATATAATCGGAGTGTCCTTTGGCAGATGCTAAAAACTTTGTCTCCTTTAATGTGTGTTCATTCACCCGTGAAGAGCAGAGGGCCTGGAGCTGAACAGTCCCAGATGTAACCACCTCTTGCTCTCCCCCCCCCCCCACCCCTCTCTCGTTCCCTCTCTCGTTCCCTCTCTCCTCAGGTGGCCAGGCTCTGGGGCATGCAGAAGAACCGTCCAGCCATGAACTATGACAAGCTCAGTCGCTCCCTGCGTTATTACTACGAGAAGGGCATTATGCAAAAGGTACAAACTAAAGGCATTTATAAACCTAGCTGTACAATATGCTTTATTCAGTAGATCAAATGTGTCTCAGAGCGATGGGTCTGCCGATCATATGGTTGGTTCTTCCATTTCATTTAGAAGCAATGTTTTACATTAAATGGCTAATGTGTATATCAGATTTATTTGATTAGATTTGTTACACACACACTTGCATTAGTATAACGACACGACTAATGAACATATCTAACAAAGGAATTCCTTTCCTTCGTATTGGCAGGTGGCAGGGGAGCGCTATGTTTACAAGTTTGTGTGCGAGCCCGAGGCTCTCATCTCCCTGGCCTTCCCCGACAACCAGCGGCCCAGCCTGAAGGCAGAGTTTGAGCGCTACGTCAACGAGGAGGACACTGTGCCCCTGTCCCACATGGACGAGGGGGCCTCCTACCCCAGTGAACAAGCCCCACCAAACATGGGCGCCCAGCCCTACTCCAAAGGTTACATGTACTAATGCCACCACCCCACCCGCTATCCTCTCTGTCGGGGGTTGGCAACAGGCGGCCCGTGGGACGAAACCGACCGACAAGTGTTTTTTTGGCGGGGCGGGGCCTCCAAAAGTTTTTTGTTTTGTCAAAGACTAACATCACCTGGAATTCAGCCCAAAATGTGTTTAATTTAGGACATTTGTTCCCAAGTATTCCCACAAATAAAAAGAGGTGATAATGTCTCAATGTAATCAAGGTATGAAAGTTGTTTTTTTTTCAAATACAATCCCTTTTTTGGGCTTAGTTGTGGTCAATTTGCAGCGTACAAATGATTATGTTCCGGGACCCCCGACCATCCGCTCCGGAAAAAAAAGTCCCGCGTCTGAATCTAATCTAGTTGCCTACCCCGGCCCCGGCACCTATTGCACATGTCCACCCCATTCACTTGTATATAAAAAGGCTATGGTGTTTCTTTGAGTTTTTAACAGCTGCATTCCTCTCACTTCTGAGGCCTATTTAATCCATACACATGACTGTGGTTAAAGAGATTGCTTAATAAAGACACAATATTACTACTACTCTGTGCAAAGACATATATTATTTCTCTGATAACATTGTGACAGATTTGGAATGGCTACACAGAGGGAGAATGGGTGTTATTTCAACACATGGAGTAATTTACAGTATAGATCATGAGCATGAAAATCAGTTAATCTAACTTCAGTCTAAGGCAGACTCTCAATTGCATACTCCTCAAGTCCTCTCTCCTCTGGCTATCTCATCCAATGGGTTTTGAGGGGAGTACGCAATTGAGATTTTCCCAAAGTCGTTGACAAAAGAGCACATGCATTTCCGACCTCACATGCTGACATTATCAGCGGTCACACCTTATGTGAACTAGGAAACGTGATTACTATGAAGGTTCTTATAGGTCAGACTGTTCCACTCCTAATACAGTGCATTCGTAAAGTATTCAGACTCCTTCCCCTTTGTTACATTACAGCCTTAAATCTAAAATTACTTAAATGTTTTCCTCATTAATCTACACACTATACCCCATAATGACAAAGTGAAAACATGTTTGCAAATGTATTCACCTTTTTTTTTAAAGACACACTACTGGTCAAATGTTTTAGAACACCTACTCATTCAAGGGTTTTTCTTTATTTTGACTATTTTCAACATTATAGAATAATAGCAAAGACATGAAATAACATATGGAATCATGTAGTAAACAAAAAAAGTGTTAAATCAAATAGCCATCCTTTGCCTTGACAGCATTGCACTCTTGACATTCTCTCAACCAGCTTTTTATTTTATTTTATTTATTTCACCTTTATTTAACCAGGTAGGCAAGTTGAGAAGAAGTTCTAACTTCATTTATTTCATTTAAGTTGAGAACAAGTTCAAACTTCATGAGGTACTCACCTGGAATGCATTTTAATAAAACATGTGTGCCTTCTTAAACGTTAATTTGTGGAATTTCTTTCCTTCTTAATGCGTTTGAGCCAATCAGTTGTGTTGTGACAAGGTAGGGGTGATATACAGAAGATAGGGCTATTTGATAAAAGACCAAGTCCATATTATGGCAAGAACAGCTCAAATAAGCAAAGAGAAACGACAGTCCATCATTCCTTTAAGTCATGAAGGTCAGTCAATACGGAAAATGTGAAAGTTGAAAGTTTCTTCGAGTGCAGTCGCAGAAACCATCAAGCACTATGATGAAACTGGCACTCATGAGGACCACCACAGGAATGGAAGACCCAGAATTACCTCTGTTCATTAGAATTACCAGCCTCAGAAATGGCATCCCAAATAAATGCTTCACAGAGTTCAAGTAACAGACACATCTCAACATCAACTTTTCAGAGGAGACTGTGAATCAGGCCTTTTCAGGTCAAATTGCTGAAACCACTACTAAAAGGACACCAATAAGAAGAAGAGACTTGCTTGGGCCAAGAAACACAGGCAATGGACATTAGACAGGTGGAAATGTGTCCTTTGGTCTGATGTCCAAATTGGAGAATTTTGGTTCCAACCACCGCGTCTCAGTGAGATGCGGTCTGGGTGAACGGATGATCTCGGCATGTGTATTTCCCATCGTTAAGCATGGAGGAGCAGGTGTTATGGTGTGGGGGTGCTTTACTGGTGCTATAGGACTCTCAGACCATGATAAAAAAATATTTTCTGGTCTGATGAAACAAAGATTGAACTCTTTGGCCTGAATGCCATGCGTCATGTCACGTCTGGAGGAAAGCTGCCACCATCCCTATGGTGACGCATGGTGGTGGCAGCATCATGCTGTGGGGATGTTTTTCAGCGGCAGGGGAGATGAGTCAGGATCAAGGGAAAGATGAACGGAGCAAATGACAGCGAGATCCTTGATGAAAACCTGCTCCAGAGTTCTCAGTACCTCAGACTGGGTCAAAGGTTTACCTTCCAACAGGACAATGACCATAAGCACACAGTCAAGACAACACAGTCCGAGTGGCCCAGCCAGAGCCCAGACTTGAACCCAATCAAAAATATCTGGAGAGACCTGAAAATAGCTGTGCAGCGACGCTCCCCATCCAACCTGACAGAGCTTGAGAGGATCTGCAGAGAAGAATGGGATAAACTCCCCAAATACAGGTGTGCCAAGCTTGTAGCGTCATACCCAAGAAGACTTGAAACTGTAATCACTGCCAAAGGTTCTTCAACAAAGTGGTGAGTAAAGGGTCTGAATACGTATGCAAATGTTATTTCAGTTGCTTTTTGTTTTATATAAATGTGCAGACATTTCTAAAAACCTGTTTTTGCTTTGGCATTATGTGGTATTGTGCATAGATTGATGGGGAAAATACTATTTAATCCATTTTAGAATAAGGCTGTAACGTAACAAAATGTGGAAAAAGTCAAGGGGTTTGAATACTTTCCAAATGCACTGTATCTGCACACAGCTGTAATGGGACACCTGAACATTCATAAATTAAAATCAGTTGACTTTTGCTGGTAGTTCTGCAAGGGCCAATTCTGTAACTTGTCTGTACTATACTTACGATTCCCATCAATGGCGGACCAAGACAGTTTAATTATAACAGCAACAAGACAAAATCAGCAGACATGAGACCATCCAATATTTAATATGGAAAAATATGGTCATTTAGATATCACTCATTTCAGTTCGCTTACATTTCCGTCATCTTAATTAAACCACAGATCTGGTAATTGTTGACCACAATCAAAGTCCGATCCATTTCCCTAGATATAAACTATATTACATGAGACCTCTAGACTAAATGGACTCTGAGCATTGTGTCCTCATAAACAAACAGACTTCCACTGAATGATCAGATTACTGCCCACTTAAAGTGTCCAGTCTCCTTCCTAATCACTTAATGGTCATTTTCTTTGAGGGAATCCGTAATGTTCTGTTTTGAGATAATTTATACATTGGACAAAAAAAACCTTTTGGTAATATATGGGCACTTTTGATTATCTGTCTGATGGGAGGTAAGTTAACTGACATTGACCATGAAGCCAAATGACTTGGAAGGAACACAGCAAGGAACAATGGACGGGTATTTCTCAACCAGTTGTCAAGGACAGTCTCCCTCTCTCTCCTGCTGTGGTGTGAGCCTGTGTGTAAAGGTATAGGGATACACCTCTACTTCCTGCGAAAGGCGCGGGAGATTCTCCAAGCGTTGGGCTCCTCGTAACGGTTGTAGAGGGGCTCGAGGCGCTGCATCTTCTTCTGTTTGCTGAGACGCGTGGGATCGGCCACTTTGAAAAAGGCCGGCGAGAACTCTACCAGCCAGCGTGGGTCAATGGTGGTCACCTCCCTCATGTACTCCTTAGTGGTCAGCACCAACTCATGGTACACTAACCTGGCAATATGGGGATGAAAGGAGTGGGGGAAATTAGTGTACAGAAGAGCACGTTTTTAATCTTTCTGGAGCTCTATTGCCTGATCATATATATTTAAAAACTATCAGTCTATAAACTTATACAGTACTTTTTACTTTCCAAAAATGTTTGATCTATACAATGACTCTACTACATAGAGGCAAGGATGTCAAAAACTTTTACGAGTAACAATTGACGACAGTCAATGTAAACTTGAGACTATGCCTATAACCCCCATGGATATACTCACCACTCAGGCTGGCGGTTGAACAGGGAACTGGAGGGGTGGATGTACACCACCTGCTGGTCAATGAGGGTACGGTAGCCCTCCTGGGGATCTTTTTGGCTGCGTTCCGGAAGAAACCACTACAGATGGCCTTCTGTATCCGCACTGTGGCCTTGCCACAAGACACCATGTCCAGTTTATGCCTGATAAAACAGGTCAAAGTAAAGGTGAATTATTGGCGTCCTATGTCTGACATATTGATACAGTAAGGCCTGTAGATTTTCTATGAAGTAAACTGAACAAAAATATAAATGCTAAAAGTGTTGGTCCCATTTTTCATGAGCTGAAATAAAAAGATCCTAGAAATTTTCCATATGCACAAAATGCTAATTTCGCTTAAATTTTGTGCACATATTTGTTTAGATCACTGTTAGAGAGCATTTCTCCTTTGCCAATATAATCCATCCACCTGACAGCTGTGATTAAACAGCATGATCATTACACCTTGTGCTGGGCACAAAAAAAAAGGCCACTAAAATGTACAGTTTTGTCACAAAAACACAATGGCACAGATTTCTCAAGTTGAGGGAGTGCAGTACATCCAACTGGCCTCACAACCACAGCACACGTATAACCACGCCAGCCCAGGACCTCCGCATCAAACATCTTTACCTGCGGGATCATCTGAGACCAGCTACCCGGACAGCTGATGAAACTGAAGATTATTTCTGTCTGTAATAAAAGCACTTTTGTGGGGGAAAACTCATTCTGATTGGCTGAGCCTGGCTCACCAGTGGGTGGGCCTTCCCACGCCCACTCATGGCTGCACCCCTGTACAATCCATAGATTAGGGCATAATTAATTAATTTAAATTGACTGATTTCCTTATATGAACTGTAAATGAGTAAAAATTTTGAATTTGTCGCATGTTGCATTTATATTTTTGTACGTAATACAATTATTATTTTCCTTATCAATCTACACACAATACCCCATAATGACAAAGCAAAAACAGCTTTTTATAATTTTTTGAAAATGTATATAAAAAAAAAGAGAAATACCTTTGTTGTTGTTTCTACAACTTGGAGTCCACCTGTGGTAAAACTCAATTGACTGGACATTTGGAAAGGCACACATTTGTCTATACAAGGTCCCACATTTGACAGTGCATGTCAGAGAAAAAACCAAGCCATGAGGTGAAAGGAATTGTCCGTAGAGCTCCAAGACAGGATTGTGCGAGGCACAGATTTGGGGAAGTGTACCAAATAATTTCTGCAGCATTGAAGGTCCCCAAGAACAGTGGCCTCCATCATTCTTAAAAATCAAGTAGTTTGGAACCACGAAGAACCCGATGGTCACTCTGACAAAGCTTCAGAGTTCCTCAGTGGAGATGGCTGTCCTTCTGGAAGGTTCTCCCATCTCTGCATCAGTCCACCAATCAGGCCTTTATGGTAGAGTGGATGGAAACCACCCCTCGGTAAAAAGGCACATGACAGCTTGCTTAGAGTTGGCCAACAAGTTCCTAAAGGACTCTCAGACCATGAGAAACAAGATTCTCTGGTCTGATGAAACCAAGATTGAACTCTTTGGCCTGAATGCCAAGCGTCACATCTGGAGGAAACCTGGCACCATCCCTACCGTGAAGCATGGTGGTGGCAGCATCATGCTGTGGGAATGTTTTCAGTGTCAGGGAAACTACTCCGGATCGAGGGAAAGATGAACGGAGTAAAGTACAGAGAGAGATCCTTGATGAAAATCTGCACCAGCGCACTCAGGACCTCAGACGGGGTCGAAGGTTCACCTTCCAACAGGACAACGACCCTAAGCACACAGCCAAGACAATGAAAGAGTGGCTTTGGGACAAGTTTTGAAATGTCCTTGAGTGGCCCAGCAAGAGCCCCGACTTGAACCCGATCGAACATCTTTGGAGAGACCTGAAAATATGTGTAAATATGCCAATGTACTCAAGGCTGTAATTGCTGCCAAAGGTGCATCAAGAAAGTACTGAGTAAAGGCTCTGAATACTTATTGTAAATGTGATATTTCTGGTCTTTCTTTTTAATAAATCTGCTAAACATTCTAAAAACCTGTTTGTGCTTTGTCATTATGTGGTATTGTGTGAAGATTGACGAGGAAAAAACCCTAAATGGAATACATTTCATAATAAGATGTAACATAACAGAAGGTGGAAAAAGTCAAGGGGTCTGAATACTTTCCAAATGCACTGTAGATAAGGTTAAATTTAGGCCCTAGAGATTGCTTCTTTGAGTCACAGGATTAATATGACTCACAAGTAAAGCTACCATTTGAGAACTTTGCCGGATATAGAATTAATTACATATGCTTATGATGAGTGTCCTACCTGTCCATGATACCCAGCATCTGTTTGCGGATATCCTGGGCTCTGCGCAAGGAACGGGCCTGGATGAAGTTCTCGAAGCACCAGGGGTTGGAGAACTTGTTGTTCTTCCAGGAGTTATAGACAGCCAGCAGAGTAAGGTGGTCTCCCTCGGCCTGGTGGAACTTAGCCTTCTTCTGGTCAGCCATCTGCTGCTTGTCCTGGGGCACCAGAGAATACAATTACTATAAGGACTGGCCAACAACTGATCAACATTAAATCACACTAGGCTACAACTGTCTCATTATGGTTGGAGATTTCAAGCAACATATGACAAGTTAGGAAAGTCAGTCAACCATAATTCACCACCATCAACAAATGTGACAGCTGTGACAGCAGTTGATTCTTGTTGTAAACCCATAAACCACCCCCTGCCCAAGGGTATTCTAATCCTACAGAGGGTGCATGCGCACAATGGCCTCCCACTTCTCTTTCTATTCTGGTTAGGGACAGTTTGCGCTGTTCTGTAAAGGGAGTAGTACACAGTGTTGTACGAGATCTTCAGTTTCTTGGCAATTTCTCGCATGGAATAGCCTTCATTTCTCAGAACAAGAATAGACTGACGAGATTCAGAAGAAAGTTCTTTGTTTCTGGCGATTTTGAGTCTGTAATCGAACCCACAAATGCGGATGCTCCAGATACTCAACTAGTCTAAAGAAGGCCAGTTTTATTGCTTCTTTAATCAGAACAACAGTTTTCAGCTGTGCTAACATAATTGCAAAAGGGTTTTCTAATAACAAATTAGCCTTTTAAAATGATAAACTTGGATTAGCTAACACAACGTGCCATTGGAACACAGGAGTGATGGTTGCTGATAATGGGCCTCTGAAGATATTCCATAAATCAGCTGTTTCCAGCTACAATAGTCATTTACAATATTAACAATGTTATTTTAATGGACATTTAAAACAAATATTTCAAAAACAAGGACATTCCTAAGTGACCCCAAACTTCAACGGTAGTGTGTGTTATATATATATATATATATATATATATATATATACACACATACACACATATATACAGTTGAAGTCGAAAGTTTACATAGTCGTGGCCAAAAGTTGAGAATGACACAAATATATATTTTCACAAAGCCTGCTGCCTCTGTTTCTATGATGGCAATTTGCATATACTCCAGAATATTATGAAGAGTGATCAGATGAATTGCAATTAATTGCAAAGCCCCTCTTTGCCATGCAAATGAACTGAATCCCCCAAAAAATTCCACTGCATTTACAGCCCTGCCACAAATGGACCAGCTGACATCATTTCAGTGATTCTCTCGTTAACTTCTTGGTGACAGGGGGGCAGTAATTGAGTAGCTTGGATAAATAAGGTGCCCAGAGTAAACTGCCTGCTACTCAGTCCCAGATGCTAATATATGCATATTATTAGTAGTATTGGATAGAAAACTGTTTGAATGATGTCTGTGAGTAAAACAGAACTAATATGGCAGGTGAAAACCTGAGAAAAATCCAACCAGGAAGTGGGAAATCTGAGGCTTGTATTTTTATTTATTTTTAACTCTGCCCCTGTTGTAGATACAGTGGGATATTGGTTGTTGCCCTTCCTACGTCTTCCACTAGATGTCAACAGTCTAGAACTTTGAGGATTCTACTGTGAAGTGGGGGCTCATAAGGGCTGTTGGAGCCAGGTGTCTGGCAGATTGCCACAGGCTCTGAGGCGCGGTCACAAGAGAGTTAGCTCTCATTCCATTGCTTTTCTACAGACATAGGAATTCTCCGGTTGGAACATTATTGAAGATTTATGATAAAAAACATCCTAAAGATTGATTCTATACTTAGTTTGACAAGTTTCTACAGGCTGCAACGGAACCTTTTGAACTTTTCATCCGACGTTCGGCGGGACCTGAATGCGCTTTTGGATTTGTTTACCAAACGCCCTAACAAAAGAAGCTATTTGGACATAAATGATGGACATTATCGAACAAAACAAACATTTATTGTGGAACTGCGATTCCTGGGAGTCCATTCTGATGAAGATCATCAAAGGTAAGTGAATATTTATAATGCTATTTATGACTAATGTTGGCTACCCAATATAGCGGATATCTTTTTGGCTGCTTTGTTGTCTGAAAGCTGTACTCAGATTATTGCATGGTTTTCTTTTTCTGTAAAGTTTTTTTGAAATCTGACACAGTGGTTGCCTTTAGGGGAAGTATATCTCTACTTTCATGTATATTAGTTGTATTTTCAGCAACATTTATAATGAGTATTTCTGTAGATAGATGTGGCTCTCTGCACAATCGCATGCTTTAGAACTACTGAACGTAACGCGCCAATGTGAAATGAGATGTTTTTATATAAATATGCACTTTATCGAACAAAACATACATGTATTGTGTAACATGAAGTCCTATGAGTGTCATCTGATGAAGATCAAAGGTTAGTGATTCATTTTACCCCCAGCTTTTTGTGCCTCCTCTCTTTGGCAGGAAATATGGCTGTGTTTTTTTGTGAGTTGGTGGTGACCTAACGTAATCGTTTGTGGTGCTTTCGCTGTAAAGTATTTTGAAATCAGACACTGTGGCTGGATTAACGAGAATTTTATCTTTAAAATGGTGTAAAATACTTATATGATTGAGGAATTTTAATTTTGAGATTTTTGTTGTTTTGAATTTGGCCAAATTGTGCCAAACACACACTTTCACTGGCTGTTGGCGAGGTGGGATGCTACCGTCCCACATATCCCAGAGAGGTTAACACAGGTGTGAGTGTTGACAAGGACAAGGCTGGAGATCACTCTGTCATGCTGATTGAGTACGAATAACAGACTGGAAGCTTCAAAAGGAGGGTGGTGCTTGGAATCATTGTACTTTCTCTGTCAACCATGGTTACCTGCAAGGAAACATGTGCCATCATCCTTGCTTTGCACAAAAAGGGCTTCACAGGCAAGGATATTGCTGCCGGTAAGATTGCACCGAAATCAACCATTTATCGGATCATCATGAACTTCAAGGAGAGCGGTTCAATTGTTGTGAAGAAGGCTTCAGGGCGCCCAAGAAAGTCCAGCAAGCACCAGGACCATCTCCTAAAGTTGATTCAGCTGCAGGATCGGGGCACCACCAGTACAGATCTTGCTCAGGAATGGCAGCAGGCAGGTGTGAATGCATCTGCACGCATTGAGGCGATGACATTTGGGAGATGGTGTCAAGAAGGGCAGCAAAGAAGCCACTTCTCTCCAGGAAAAACATCAGGGACAGACTGATATTCTACAAAAGGTACAGGGATTGGACTGCTAAGGACTGAGGTCAAGTCATTTTCTCTGATGAATCCCCTTTCCGAATGTTTGGGGCATCCGGAAAAAAGCTTGCCCGGAGAAGACAGGGTGAGCGCTATCATCAGTCCTGTGTCATGCCAACAGTAAAGCATCCTGACACCATTCATGTGAGGGGTTGCTTCTCAGCCAAGGGAGTGGGCTCACTCACAAAAACACATCCTCCGAGAGCAACTTCTCCCAACCATCCAGGAACAGTTTGGTGACAAACAATGCCTTTTCCAGCATGACGGAGCGCCTTGCCATAAGGAAAAAGTGATAACTTAGTGGTTTGGGGAACAAAACATTGATATATTTTGGGTCCATGGCCAGGAAACTCCTCAAACCTTAATCCCATTGAGAACTTGTGGTCAATCCTCAAGAGGCGGGTGGACAAACAAAACCCCACAAATTCTGACAAACTGTGGCCCAGGAGTTAATTGACAGCATGCCAGGGCAAATTGCAAAGGTCTTGAAAAAGAAGGGTCAACACTGCAAAAATTGACTCTTCAACTTCATGTAATTGTCAATAAAAAGCCTTTGACACTCATGAAATGCTTGTATTATACTTCAGTATTCCATAGTAACAGCTGACAAAAATATCCAAAGACACTGAAGCAGCAAACTTTGTGGAAATTAATATGTGTCGTTCTCAAAACTTTTGGCTACGACTGTACACTTAGGTTGTAGTCATTAAAACTGGTTTTGCAACCACTCCACAAATTGCTTTTTAACAAACTATAGTTTTGGCAAGTCGGTTAAGACATCTACTTTGTGCATGACACAAGTAAGTTTTCCAACAATTGTTTACAGACAAATTATTTCACTGTATCACAATCCCAGTTGGTCAGAAGTTTACATACACTAAGGTGACTGTGCCTTTAAACAGCTTGGAAAAATCCAGATAATTCTGTCATGGCTTAAGATGCTTCTGATAGGCTAATTGACATCATTTGAGTCAATTGGAGGTGGACATGTGGATGTATTTCAAGGCCTACCTTCAAACTCAGTGCCTCTTTGCTTGACATCATGGGAAAATCTAAAGAAATCAGCCTCAGAAAAAAACGTGTAGACCTCCACAAGAGCAATTTCCAAATGCCTGAAGGTACCACGTTCATCTGTACAAACAATAGTACGCAAGTATAAACACCATGGGACCACCAGCCTCATACCGCTAAGGAAGGAGATGATTTCTGTCTCTTATTAGAGATGAACGTACTTTGGTGCGAAAAGTGCAAATCAATCCCAGAACAGCAGCAAAGGACCTTGTGAAGATGCTGGAGGAGGTCTCCTGGGTGGCGCAGTGGTTAAGGGTGCTGTACTGCAGCGCCAGCTGTGCCACCAGAGACCCTGGGTTCGCGCCCAGGCTCTGTCGTAACCAGCCGCGACCGGGAGGTCCGTGGGGCGACGCACAATTGGCCTAGCGTCGTCCGGGTTAGGGAGGGCTTGGGATATCCTTGTCTCATCGCGCACCAGCGACTCTTGTGGCAGGCCGGGCGCAGTGTGTGCTAACCAAGGTTGCCAGGTGCACGGTGTTTCCTCCGACACATTGGTGGGGCTGGCTTCCGGGTTGGATGTGCGCTGTGTTAAGAAGCAGTGCGGCTTGGTTGGGTTGTGTATCGGAGGACGCATGACCTTCAACCTTCGTCTCTCCCGAGCCCGTACGGGAGTTGTAGCGATGAGACAAGATGGTAGCTACTAACAATTGGATACCACGAAATTGGTAATCACAACAAAAAAAGATGCTGGAGGAAACAGGTACACCAGTCCCTCCTGCAGCAAAGCACCCCCACAACATGATACTGCCTCCCCCCATGCTTCATGGTTGGTATGGTGTTCTTCGGCTTGCAAGCCTCCCCCTTTTTCCCTCAAACATAACATGGCCAAACAGTTATATTTTTGTTACAGTGCAGTCTGGCTTTTTTATGGCAGTGAAATAATCTGTCTGTAAACTAGTGGCTTCGTCCTTGCTGAGTGTCCTTTCAGGTTGTTGATATAGCACTCGTTTTACTGTGGATATAGATACTTTTCTAGATACTTTTTTCTAGTATCTATATCCACAGTAAAACGAGTCCTACATCAACAACCTGAAAGGCCACTCAGCAAGGAAGAAGCCACTGCTCCAAAACTGCCATAAAAAAAGCCAGACTACAGTATTCTAATTTGAATAGCTACCATCATTGTCGAGCTGCAGAAGGTTATTTATTTTATCCGTGCATGGTTTTTATGTAATATTTCAGTTAACACACTGGCCTAGACATAGCCATGGTTACACAGTATTTATGGACCGGTGATTTGCCGTACCTTGGGCCTGTAGAAGACGTTCTGCACAGACAGCATGGAGACGATGGTGAGCATCTCCTCACTGCAGCCCAGGTGGACGGACATGATCAGCATCTTACACAGCATGGGCTCCAGAGGGAACTCCGCCATCTGATACAAACATAGAGACAGAGGGAGAGGAATGGAGAAGAGTGTATAACATTTAACCACATTCATTACAACAATATTGTGGTTGGGGGCAAGTCAATTTTAACTCAGACAATTCAATGACCATGAACTTCCAAATTTTAATACATGTTTTTCAATTTTTCATATTAACTACTGCATCAATTCAAATATAATTGCTTGCCAGATTTTCATCTTCAATACATTTAATAGATCGCTTGTTGTTCAATACTCCATCTTACCCTGCGTCCAAGGCGAGTGAGCAACCCCTCATCATCCAGAGCCCCTAAAGTGTAGAGCTGCTCCATGGCTGTGATCATTGTCTCCATGGGTGGAGCGTCCATGAAATCAAACGATAGCAGGTCATTGATGCCCATGGCCTGAAGGAAGTAAAGGGATGGCATTGGAAGAACAGAGTATTGTATTGTATATATCGATATATATACACACACACGAGGGTGGTTCAAATCCTGAATGCTGATTGGTTAAAACTGCATTCCAGCTGATGTCTATTCCACAAACTACCACTGGCTAAATTTCTGATGTTAAAATGCCTATTTACTCTGTTCCATCTGACTGCGCAACCCACTTTCTCATCAGCCCAGCCAGGCACTTTATAAACTTGATCTCCACTATAAAAAGCATCTAGACATTCTCAAATTTCTTTTAGACTAACATTTAGTTTTCAACAGCAAAGATTTGTATAAACTTTGGTGTCTGTCTCTCTGACATTTGTAAGACTGTTTCAATATTCAAATTCGATCTCCAGCTGTCCCATAGAAATGAACGTGTCCGGACGGGACAGGCAGGCAGACGGCGTTTCTCAGGCCAGAAGAAATGTCAAAACACAAAAGGTAAAACGAAGTGCAGCTAGTTTGCAGTCTTTCCAGCTTCGGTTTGAAGAGATTCTGTTAGTTGTGTTGTTGGCTAGCTCTTCTGAACAACAGTGTCTCGATAGTGCGCACATGATGAGTGCGCACATTTTCTATGCTAGGCAAAATTGCACCTCATTAGCTCATTGTATCTAAATAAATGTCACTAGAAAACCGCTTGAACAAATGCAAATGCAGCTACGTTGCTGTTATTCTGGCTTCACTTTAAAAATATATATATATTTTAAATTTGACCCCCTTTTCTCCCCAATTTCGTGGTATCCAATAGTTTTAGTAGCTACTATCTTGTCTCATCGCTACAACTCCCATACGGGCTCGGGAGAGACGAAGGTTGAAAGTCATGCGTCCTCCGATACCAAACCAAGCCGCACTGCTTCTTAATACAGCGCGCATCCAACCCGGAAGCCAGCCGCACCAATGTGTTGGAGGAAACACCGTGCACCTGGCAACCTTGGTTTAGATGAGACATCCCGGTCGCGGCCGGTTACGACAGAGCCTGGGCACGAACCCTGATGGCACAGCCGATGGCACAGCTGGCGCTGCAGTACAGCGCCCTTAACCACTGCGCCACCCGGGAGGTTCTGGCTGCACTTTTTGACGAGACTATGTTAGCCGTAGTTGGCTAGCTAGCAAGCAAGGGATAAGAACGTTGCCAGCCAGTATGGCAATGGAACCTTTAGAACGAATGACTGTTCTGTATCTATGGATGAGACCCAAAAACACTCTAGCAACCGAACCGATAGAATGAACGACTGGCTGGCTTGGGTAGCAACCCTAGATGTGTGTCGGGATTATATCTTGTGGAAGGATGAAATAGTATAAATAAATTCACCCAAATAATGTTTTAAAATGAAAATGTCAATCGTTACTTGAATATGTGAGTAACCAGTTGTATATAAGTGATAATGCCCTCGAAGCTGGTGTTGGTGGATATATTGGCATGGTTTGCTGGGCCGAGACAAAGTCGAGGGCCTAACACACGTGCCAATATATCCTCCAAACACCGGATTCGAGGGCATTATCACTTATACACACACATCTAAATAAATAAAATATATCACATACAGTGCATTCGGAAAGTATTCAGACCCTGGACTTTTTCCACATTGTTACATGAGAGCCTTATTCTAAAAATGTATTAAATAAAAAATGTTCCTCATCAATCTCCACACAATACCCCATAAAGAAAAAGTGAAGAGATTTTTTTGCCATGTATTATTAATTTTAAAAAAGAACTTATTTACATAAGTATTCAGACCCTTTGCTATGAGACTCGTGCAACCTGTTTCCATTGATCATCCTTGCGAGGTTTCTACAACTTGGAGTCCACCTGTGGTAAATTCAATTGATTCAACATGATTTGGAAAGGCACACACCTGTCTATATGAGGTCCCACAGTTGACAGTGCATGTCAGAGCAAAAACCAGGCCCTGAGGTTGAAGGAATTGTCTGTAGAGCACTGAGACAGGATTGTGTCGAGGCACCGATCTGGGGAAGGGTACCAAAACATTTCTGCAGCATTGAAGATTCCCAAGAACACAGTGGCCTCCATCATTCTTAAATGGAAGGAGTTTGGAACCACCAAGACCTTCCTAGAGCTGGCTGCCTGGCCAAACTGAGCAATCGGGGTAGAAGGGTCTTGGTCAGGGAGGTGACGAAGAACCCGATGGTCACTCTGACAGCGCTCCGATGTACCTTTGTTGAAATGAGAGAACCTTCCAGAAGGACAACCATCTCTGCAGCTCTCCAGCAATCAGGCCTTTACGCATGGCAATAGGCACCTAAACTCTCTGACCATGACAAACAAGATTCTCTGGTCTGATGAAACCAAGATTGAACTCTTTGACCTGAATGCCAAACGCCATGTCCAAGCATTCCATGTGAAGCTAGTTTAGAGAATGCCAAAAGTTTGCAAAGCTATCATCAAGGCAAAGGGTGGCTACTTTGAAGAATGTCAAATATATAATAGCTTTTGATTTATTTAACACTTCTTTGGTTACTACATGATTCCATGTGTGATCTTTCATAGTTTTGATGTCTTCACTATTATTCTACAATGTAGAAAATAGTAAAAAATAAAGAAAAACCCTGGAATGAGTAGTTGTCCAAACTTTTGACTGGTACTGTGTGTATATATAGAATAAGGCTGTAACGTAACAAAATGTGGAAAAAGGGAAGGGGAAAGTCTGAATACTTTCTGAATGCACTGTATATATTAACATTCAATACGTTTTCCATCTAGTCCTCCAAACAGTAGAGAGTGGGCTTGGGGCATAATACAAGAAAATATATATTAAAATATTTTAAGAAAAAGGGTGTTGCATTGTTATTGAGGGCCCATGGTTACAGAAACGTTGTAGGCCAGTCAGTGTCTGTCTGTCTGTGTTACGTACCTTGAGAGACAGCATGGTACTGGCTAGGTTTGTTCTCTGGATTTCAGGCACATTGCTGGTGAGCATCTCGTCTCTGTATGCTCTCTCTGTAAATAGCCGGTAGCATTTCCCAGGGCCAGTTCTTCCAGCCCTACCAGAACGCTGCTTGGCTTGGGCCTGAGAAATATAGAGAAAGCAATTCATTTAGATTGGATGTCAATGCTCTGGACTACACAAAGAACACGGAGTGTGAAAAACCCAGCAGCGTTGCAATTCTTGACACAAAACGGTGCGCCTGGCACCTACTACCCCGTTCAAAAGCACTTAAATCTTTTGTCTTGCCCACTCACCCTCTGAATGGCAAACACACAATCCATGTCTCAAATTGTCCCAAGGCTTAAAAATTCTTCTTTAACCTGTCTCCCCCCGTTTATCTACACTGATTGAAGTGGATTTAACAAAATAAATCAATAAGGGATCATAGCATTTCACATGGATTCACCTGGTCAGTCTATGTCATGGAAAGAGCAGGTGTTCAACGTTTTCAGTGTTCCTTCTCCATGTACGATAATGATATCTGTCTTATTCAACCTACCTGTGATATGGGGGTCACTACTAATTGGTCGACGCCAGTCTTGGAATTGTAGACATTCTGCTTCACAAAGCCTGGGTCCACCACATAGTAAATCCCATCAATAGTCAGAGACGTCTCAGCAATGTTAGTGGCAATGATTACCTGCAGAATCAAATAACACAAAATGATAAGGCTTAGTCCTACCTCCAATATCGGGCATGTGTGGCAGCAGGAGATTGTGTGTGTGTTTTTGGGACCGTTTTGGTTTGTGTTTGGGTGGGCACGACTGATACCTTCCTGCTGCCGGGGGGAGCAGGGTCAAAGATACGGGTCTGCATCTCGCTTGGCAGCGCAGAGTAGACAGGTAGAATGATGAGTTCAGGCACTTCAGGTCCCAGAGACTTCATCCGTTCATACAAGATCTCACAAGCGGTGTCAATCTCCTCCTGACCCGTCAGAAACACCAGGACATCCCCTGCAAACAAGGAGCGAGAGAGGACAATGAGTCACTGATCTCCGAATCCTTAACTACGGATGTCAATCAAGGAGTTCAGTCCTTGCGGAAGTATGCATAGTAACCGTGTTTGAACCATACCTGGAGGCTCGGTCAGGTGGATCTGCATGACGGTGATGAGACTGGCGTCCAGGTAGTCCGTCTCAGGCTCTTTGCAGTAGAGCACCTCCACTGGGAAAGTGCGTCCTGGGATGGTAAAGATGGGCGCCTCGAAAAAGTACTGGGAGAACTTGACGGCATCTAGTGTCGCTGAGGACACTATCAGCTTCATGTCTGGGCGTTTCTTTACTGTCTGAAATTGACAGAGAGAATTCAAAGGAATTAACACACAGTCAAGGAAATATTTTGACTGTTCTGTAATGAACAAGACCCTGGTATACCTTCTTGAGCAGACCAAAGAGCACATCAGTATGGATGGTTCTCTCGTGGGCCTCGTCCAACATGATGATGGTGTACTGACCCATGTCCGGATCTATCAGACATTCCCTCTGCAGCATACCATGTGTCATGTACTTGATCACTGTCTCAGGGCTGGTGCAGTCCTCAAAACGGATGGTGTAGCCCACCTGGTGTGGAAAATAATTGAGAGGTGAGAGGTCCCTCAAAAAAGGAAGTCATTGTCTATAAGCAAATTATAAGGAATACCAAGCTAAAACTGCTCACTCACCTCCTGGCCCAGACAGCAACCGTACTCTTCAGAGACTCTCTTGGCCACGGACATGGCTGCCACACGACGGGGCTGGGTGCAGCCGATCTTCCCCCGAGCGGAGTAGCCCGCCTCGGCCAGGTACTGGGTGATCTGGGTAGTTTTCCCAGAGCCAGTCTCACCAACCACAATCAGGATCTGATTATCGTGGACAGCCTAATAGTGGAAAAGAGAGGTGACTAAAGTCAGATAAAATGGATCATTGAAACTGTTGAGGTCACAATGAAGTAGGGTAACATTAGAAATAAAGCAATGTTGATAACTTTATTTCTCCCTATTGGGAAATTACTATTACAAACCTGTATAAGCTGCTCTTTGAGCTTGAAGATGGGCAGGCTCTCTCTCTGCTCCAGGATGGAAAGCACTGTCTTCTTGCCATAAGAGGCCTGGTTGCCTCCAAAGGCATGTTTCTTCCACTCCGGGACGCCGTCTGGCATCATGCCGATTCCTCTCATGTTGGCTGCAATCTGCCTTCCATCAACTGTGTAAGAGGGAAGCGTCTTTAATTGAGATGAACTGGCGTGATATTTAACCTCCACCCCTTCAGATGACTGGTGATCCAGACCCAGTCTAGGACCCTGGGAGGAACCTTTACACCCACAAAGCCTCCCCTGTAACCCTGGGCCATGGAGGATACGGCACACTACAGCGGGCCACTTTATCCGGCCTGTTAGGATGCTAACGGAAACCAGATAACTATTGATGTAGTGCTGTTCTTGTCTATTAATGGTCGGTATTATGTCAAGTTTCATGTGAACCCCAGGAAGAGTAGCCGAGGAGGAACACTGGACAGGACTGTGTTTTACTATGTGGTAGTGACCTTGTGGAGAGCAGAAAGGAAAGCATGATAAACCGCATGGTTGGAAAGCATAATGTATGTCTGGCATCCCTAATGCCCTGTTCGTGTGTGGTCCAGGTCCTTACAGTCAGGCAGGGGGTCTACCCAGTGCTTGTTGAGGCCAATAGGTATGCAGTCCATCTCAGCCATTCGCTGAGCCTGCTTCACCTCCCTCCTCTCCTTAGCCAAAGCACTCTGCATCATGGCTGCCTGGGACAGCGAGCCATCTGGATTCTGACAGAGGCAAACCGAGAGAACGGCATTTGTTCACACTACATGGGACAGGAGAAAACAGTTAGGCCTAAAAAAAGGTAGGGTGAAAGTAGCGTGGTGCAGAGGAATATAAAACATACCTTAACAATCTTGACAGGGCTCATGTCCATACTCTGTTTAGTGTGTCCTCTCAGGAATGGAGGCTCCTCCTCCACCAGCTCAATCTCCAGGTCCTGATCTGAATGAAATAAAATGTACACTTAGGACACTGCAGTCAATGTATGCTTTCTAGGGGTGTGCATCTTCCCTTTCAAAGATGGTTCAACACACATCTAGATACACGTGCTCCAATGCGATACAGAAACGATACGTTTTAGTTTGAAGCGATAGGAGGACGAAATTGATGCGATACGATTTTATTTGAACATTTATTGCATGAAAACATTAATTTTTCATTTGAAAATTAAAATCTGCTTCTGATGGAGCTCAGGAGCTGGTCGACTCTGAGCGGACTTCTCTGAGCGGACTTCTCTGAGCGGACTTCTCTGAGCGAGTGCGAGTGTGTATGGAACAGCCTGGATGTGGACATGGTTGCCAGTTTCTACTATCTGGTCATAAAAAAAAGCTACAAAAATGTTCATATTTGTTGTTGAAGAAACATTTTCCATTTCATGTCAATTCTTCCCTCCGTCCCCTAAATGGTAGGCAAATATTGTCATGAATCAATGTAATGTTCTTTCCAGCATAATGTCACTGCAGGTTAGTATAATTTGCAGCCAATCACCTGCATTCTTTTGCCACAAAAGGTCACAGCAGGTAGAGGTCAGGCGATAAAATTCACTTTTATTGTCTAAGTTGTAGCAATTTGACCAATTAAACCATTCTATCCATACAATGGAGACTTGACTGGTGAATATCTGTGAGTTAGTCCTGATTGTGTCTGTTGCCCCATAAGCTTAACAATATAGCCAAAGTTGTGCTTTCTAGTATGAGCAAATAGCTTACTGGGCAGTGGGCGGGGAGATGAGGAAATGTGACAAACAAGGCGTAACATTATCCGTTTAGAGTAATAAAAACTTTTGCTACGGTGAGCGACTAATGAATAGACCCCAGGTTGTTTCATTGGTTGCTGATTCTATTCATCCATAGGAACAAAAAAAAGAAAAAAGTCTGCAACTTTAAATGTATTATAATTGATCAATTTAAATGTTCTTTTAAGCATAATATCACTGCAGGTATAATTCTCAGTCAATCACCTGCATTCTAAAGCCACATTGACCATTGACAAGGTTAAAAAGGGGATACTGTTGAAATCCCCTTTTATCACCTAAATTGTAGCAATTTTACTAAATGAACCCATTCTACCCACACAATGGAGACTTGATTTCACAGTTGATGAAAACTTAGGTGTGTGTGCGTTATTTGTGGAAGCCTGTATGAGAATGCAGCATGGCTGTGGTTGCATACAGAACGGAATGTTCCCTGACTCAAGAGAGAACACCCAGTCTTAAAATGGAACAGGTAGTAATGAGGACAGGAGTGTGTGTTCAAAAGGACAGCGGCACGTCTAACCATAACTTTAAAGTGAAACCGCAACACGGTTCTTATACCAAAAAGCTGAAATGTGTTGTTCTTGAAGTCGAACATCTCAAGCAAATGTTTCACAGAGTGAGCTTCTCTTTTCCTCCAACAATGCAGTTGGGCAAAATGATTGCGGTCCTTTTTTACAAAATGAGCTGCCAACTTTGCCTATTCATGTAAAGATGACCATATACAACGACGGTTTAAAGTGGTAATCAGAATTTGAAACAATAACAAAGCATTCTCCCCACCCGTTTCAGTAAAAAGCTGGAGAAATGTAACCACTCAAATTCACGCACAGAGCATTGGATGCAAGGACTGACCATCCATGATATCAAAACTATAGTTTTAATCTTGTTTTGAGGCTATATTGTGTTTGTTTACGCTTACTTTGTTTTCAAGCTTATATTATGGGTTCTGATGGGGCACTAAACTCATGAGCCATTTATTAAGTTATATTCTTCAAGAATCCATTTCATAAATCATCCTAAAATGGATGAAGCATCTACAGATTGCACCTTTAAGGCAACACTACCAAAAGCTATTTCTTCTGATGGTGAAACTGAGCAATCAAATCACAACGACGTAAACCCCAAATCAGCAGGAAGATCAGAGATAGGCCTACCTTTTGTTGGACAGCGTGCACAAAGTTGTTATAGAGCTACTGATAGGCATTGAGGTTGCTCGGCATGCAATGACTTGTAGATCGACGATTGGCATACGCAGTTACAGTCGCAAGTGAAAGTCTACTTCCTTTGCAAACAATTCACATTTTTGCGGTCTTAAAATTCAATCTAAAAAGGGATTATAATTCGCTTTTTTCCCCCGAATATTCTACACATTTTCAAAGTGAAAAAGAAGTTAAGAACCTAAAAAAGTTAAGTCTGGATTGCATATGTTTTCGTACCCCAGAGTTAATTCTTGGTGGAAGCACTTTTTGGCAGCCATTACAGCTGGGAATCATTTTTTAAGGATTCTACCTACTTTGCACAACTCTTAGGGCAACATACAGTGGCTTCAGAAAGTGTTCATATCCCTTACATTTGTCCACATTTTGAGTTACAGCCTGAATTTAAAACTGAATACATTTAGATTTTTTCACTGGCCTACACACAATATCCCATAATGTCAAAGTGGAATTATGTTGAGACATTTTTACAAATTAATTTAAAAAATGAAAAGCTGAAATATCTTGAGTAAATAAGCATTCAACCCCTTTGATAAAATAAAATAAAAAAGCAGACATTGACTATCCTTTAGAGCATGGTGAAGTTATTACACTTTGGATAGTGTATCAATTCTAACAGTCACTACAAAGATAGATACAGGTGTCCTTCCTAACTCTGGAAAATTTAAAGAATTTTGAGAATAAACCCTCCTCGTCACAGCTGCCCATGTACCTTAATGTTGATGATGTGGCTGTCACTGACAAGGAGCACATGGCTGAGCTCTTCAATCACTACTTCATTAAGTCAGGATTCCTATTTGACTCAGCCATGCCTCCTACGCCCGTCCAACATTTCCTCATCTCCCACCCCAACATTTCCTCATCTCTCACCCCTTCTAATGCAACTAGCCCCAATGCTCCTCCCTCTTTTCCCCCTGCCCCTTCTAATAGTTTCTCCCTATCGGCAGTCACTGATTCCGAGGTGCTAAAGGAGCTCCTGAAACTTGACCACCCCCCCCCTCTGGGTCAGATGGTTTAGATCCTTTCTTCTTTATTTTTATTGACTTGGCCAAAGATTTTGATACGGTAGACCATTCCATTCTTGTGGGTCGGCTAAGGAGTATTGGTGTATCTGAGGGGTCTTTGGAATGGTTTGCTAATTACCTCTCTCAAAAGAGTGCAGTGTATTAAGTCAGAACATCTGCTGTCTCAGCCACTGCCTGTCAACAATGGAGTACCCCAAGGCTCGATCCTAGGCCCCACTCTCTTCTCAATTTACATCAACATAGCTCAGGCAGTAGGAAGCGCTCTCATCCATTTATATGCAGATGATACAGTCTTATACTCAGCAGATTTTGTGTTAAATGCTCCACAACAAATATTTCTTAGTGTTCAACATCTCTGCCCTTAACCTTGTTCGGGAACACCTCCAAAACAAAGTTAATGTGGTTTGGAAAGAAGAATGCCACTCTACCCACAGGTGTGATTACTACCGCTGAGGGTTTAGGGCTTGGGAATGGCTAGATGGTACACTGTCCTTCTCTCAGCACATATCGAAGCTGCAGGATAAAGATAAATCTAGAATATCCTCATCATAATCACTCCCTTTCCCCCAAGTTGCCAAACTAACCCCAATTCATATGACCATCCTAACCATGCTAGATTACGGAGATGTAATTTATAGATCAGCAGGTAAGGGTGCTCTTGAGCGGCTGGATCTTCTTTACCATTCGGCCATGAGATTTGCCACCAATGCTCCTTATAGGACACATCACTGCACTCTATACTCCACTGTAAACTGGTCATTTCTGAATACCCATCGCAAGACCCACTGGTTGATGCTTATTTATAAAACCCTCTAACGCCTCACCCCCCCTATCTGAAATACCTACTGCAGCCCTCATCCTCCACATCAAATCAAACTTTATTTGTCACAACGCTCGAACACAACATGTGTAGACCTTATTGTGAAATGCTTACTTACAAGTAGGGTTACAAGTAGCATTTTCCATGGGAAGTTAAGCCCAGGAATTTTGCTTAAATTCACCAAAAAGGTTGGCGTATAACAGTGAACCTTTTTTGTGGGATACACGTAAGGCAATTCTAGGTCTTGTGGCATATTTTGGATAAACTATCCCCAATTCAATTGAATTGCAACCCTCTACATGCACAGTGCATTCTTCCATTACATGTGCAGTGCACTCTTCCATCACATGTACAGCGGATTCTCAAGATCTTGCACACTGAGATGCTATTGAGCCAAAACTATGACACTGTCTGAGCCAAGAACTACATGCTTTCTGGTAAATTCATATTAAAATACTGGGTGGGGTGAATATATTTCATATGACATACATGATTTTTTGTTAACTAGTAAATAGTAGCCTACAGCAAAGTGTGTTTAAATAATTTATAACTTAACCATTTCTGCTAGATAGTTTTTGCTACCATGTGGGTTTTAGCTTGCTTGAGCCTGCAAACTGAGTGTTAATTCACCTGTTTCCATACATGTTTCATTTTAAAACATTTATCTTACAAAGGAGTTGTTTAATCTAACTGCTTAACTATTTATCGGTACAAGGAATTGTATTTGTTGTTTTTTTACTCGTTTTTTCTCATCTTTACAGGAAAATTCTACGGTCATTATCTGATGTGTGGAGACATTTCACTGCAGCTAATGTAGAAGGTAAAGCTATGTACATTTGCAAATAATGTGCCAAATCATGTGAAGAATGCAACAAAGATGTCGAATCTTCTATTCAAGGTGAAAATTATGAATCAGACACCTTATCGATAGCAACAGCTCATGGTCCTCCTGGAATCAGAAGTTGTTTTTGACTCAATGGAGGAACCTAGTCAGAGAGATGCTGATGAATGTCTTGCTCGAGCTGTGTATGAAACTGGTTCACCTCTGATGCTCACAGGCAATGAGTATTGGCAGAGACTTCTGAATGCTCTTCCCCCAGAATACCCCCCTCCAACCAGACATGCTTTATCTACTCATTTTCTGGATGCAGAGTTAAACAGAATTCAAGTGAAGGTTAAGCAAATCATAGAGAAAGCAGACTGCATTGCAATCATCTCTGATGGGTGGTTGAATGTTTGTGGGTAAGGAATAATTAACTACATCATCTCCACCTCTCAACCAGTATTCTACAAGAGCACAGACGCATGGGACAATAGACACACTGGTCTCTACATTGCAGATGAGCTGAAGGCAGTCATCAATGACCTTCGACCACAGAAGGTATTTCCACTGGTGACAGACAATGCTGCAAGCATGAAGGCTGCTTGGTCTAAAGAGTCCTAACCTCACATCACACCCATTGGCTGTGCTGCTCATGCATTGAATCTTCTCATCAAGGACATCATGGCACTGAAAACAATGGATACAATCTACAAGAGAGACAAGGAAATGGTAAGGTATGTGAAGGATCATCAAGTTATAGCAGCAATCTACCTCACCAAGCAAAGTGAGAATAAGAGCACCACATTGAAGCTAACCAGCAACACCCGTTGGGGTGGTGATGTCATCATGTTTGACAGTCTCCTGGAGATGAAGGACTCTCTACAAGAAATGGCCATATCACAGTCTTCCGATATGGACAGCCCCATCAAGAGGATCCTCCTGGATGATGTATTTTGGGAGAGAGTGGTAAGCAGCCTGAAACTCCTGAAACCTACAGCAGTAGCCATTGTATGGATTGTATGCTGGCAAGAGCATCCTGTCTGGTGCAGAGATCAACAAGGCCTATGGTGTCATCACTACCATGTCTCACCACCTTGACCTGGATGAGGGCAAGGTTATTGGCAGTCTGGCGAAGTACACTTCAAAGCAAGGGCTTTGGGATGGAGACTCAATATGGCAGTCGTGCCAACATATCTCATCAGCCACCTGGTGAAAGGGACTTTGTGGATCTGAGGCTCTTTCCCCTGTTGCCTCCATCATCATCCAAATCCCACTAACATCAACCATCTCAGAGCACAACTGGTCCTTGTTTGGGAACACACACACCAAAGCACGCAACAGGCTGACCAATATAAGGGTTGAAAAATTGGTAGCCACCCGGGCAAATTTGAGGCTTTTTGAGCCTGACAACGAGCCATCCTCAACAAGGTTGGAAAGTGACAGTGAAGATGAGGCCTCAGAGTCTGACGTTCAAGAGGTGGAGAAGACATGGAAGCCTGAGAGGAAGACAACCAAAGCTTTAGTTTCTAGACTATCATTTTACAGATGTATGTTGAAAACATTTTTGGGAGATACGATGGATCATTGGGGATCATTCAATATTCCCTTTTGTTGTTCAGTGAAATCCTCCCATGTGAAGAGTCACCTCGTTTAATTAAAGTTAAATTCGTAACTAAATTGTTATTTTTTATTTCTATTGGAATGATTTAATCATTTGCAATTATGTCTACTTATGATAAGGTAAAAGGTTTATGTTTCTGTCTCCATATGATATGGTAAATATAACCAATACAAAAAACATCATTGTTTGCATATATTTCCGTTAATTCCCATACATTCATGTTAATTCTCACAGAACGTTTCCACCTCTGAATATTACCCAAAATGTGCAATCCTGCTTACAAGCCCTCAACTATTTCTTGAACTGGGTTGCTCCTCTTTTCAGTTTGCTGCAGCTAGCGACTGGAACGAGGTGCAAAAAAAACACTCAAACCTGGACCGTTATCTCCATCTCTTCATTCAAAGACTCAATCATGGACACTCTTACTGACAGTTGTGGCTGCTTCGTGTGATGTATTGTTGTCTCTATCTTCTTGCCTTTGTGCTGTTGTCTGTGCCCAATAATGTTTGTACCATGTTTTGTGCTGCTACCAAGTTGTGCTGCTGTCATGTTGTGTTGCCACCATGTTGTTGTTATGTGGTGTTGCTACCATGTTGTTGTCATGTTGTGTTGCTACCATGCTGTGTTTTAATGTGTTGCTGTCTTAGGTCTCTCTTTATGAAGTGTTGTCTCTTGTCCTGATGTGTTTTTTCCCAATATATTTTTAAAAGAATCTCGGCCCCGTCCCCGCAGGAGGCCTTTTGCCTTTTGGTAGGCCATCAATGTAAATAAGAATTTGTTCTTAACTGACTTGCCTGGTTAAATAAAGGTTAAATAAAATAACTTAGTTGCGGGAGAGAAAGGAAACCGCTCAGGAATTTCAGCATGAAGCCAATTGAAACAGTTACAGAGTTTAATGGCTGTGATAGAAGAAAACTGAGGATGGATCAACAACATTGTAGTTACGCCACAATACTAACCAAATTGACAGAATGAAAAGGAAGCCTGTACATAATAAAAAATATTCCAAAACATGCATCCTGTTTGCAACAAGGCACTAAAGTAATATTGCAAAAAATGTGGCAATGCGATTAACTTTTTGTCCTGATTACAAAATGTTATGTTTGGGGCAAATCCAATTCAACACATTACTGAGTACGACTCTCCATATTTTCAAGCCTAGTGGTGGCTGCATCATGTTATGGGTATGCTTGTGATCGTTAAGGACTGAGGAGTTATTTTCAAGATAAAAAAGGTAACGGAATGGAGCTAAGCACAGACAAAATCCTAAAGGTATATCTGGTTCAGTCTGCTTTCCGCCAGACACAGGGAGATGAATTCACCTTTCAGCAGAACAATAATCTAAAACACAAGGTCAACTCAACACTGCACTTGCTTCTAAGAAGACAGTGAATGTTCCTGAGTGGCCGAGTTACAGTTTTTACTTAAATTTGCTTGAAGATGCATGGCAAGACTTGAAAATGGTTGTCTAGAATTGATCAACATCCAATTTGAAAGCACTTGAAGAATTTAGAAAATTACAATTTTTTTTTTTTTTTTTTTTTTTTTTTTTTTTTTAAATCGGCAAATGTCACACAATCCAGGTGTGGAAAGCTCTTAGACTTACCCAGAAAGACTCAGAGCTGTAAATCTCTGCCAAAGGTGCTTCTAGAAAGTATTGACTCAGGGGTGTAAATCAGTGGAAGATCCTCAGAGGAGGAAGGGGAGGATCATCCTCAGTGAATTTCATAAAAATAAAAATAGTAAAAGTTTAAAAAGTTATCAATTTTAGATAAAAGTATACTAAATATATTCATGTGACCAATAATTTATTAAAACACACTGTTTTGCAATGAAGGTCTACAGTACAAAATGTGGTGAGTAGTTGACTCAAAGAGAGAAAAAAAAATAGTTGAACAATTTTTAAAAAATGGAGAGGCCTAGCTATATATTTTGGGGGTTTTTCTTTTTGACTTTCACTTACTTAGCTAGTTTAGCCTACCCAAACAGAGAGGGATGCCATGTTAGCTTTGGCTATCCAAGGTAAGCTTTTGGTTTTAATAATTTATTGCCTCCAGGGCCCGCCGGAGTAACTGCTAAACTGCTTGCTAACTGTACATGTACTGCATGAAAACTAACACGTTAGTTCTAGTAGCTATGTTGACTGACGTCAGCTAATATGGTTACAACGATGTAAGCTGTGTGTAGTGTTTAGCGGTTATGATATGAAGGTTTGGCTTGGAAAGGTTTTTTCACCTGTTCACAGACAGCTGATGTGTAGTGCACTGAAGTGAAGGGAAAAGGTGAGAGGAGGAGAGCATGTAGATGCAAGAAGGAATTAACAAGCAAAGTGATCATGCTGTTTGTATGTGACTAGAATGAAAGTGAACTGTGAACTGAAAAACATTTCTTTGACAGAAGCAAACTGACAAAATGGGGATAAACATACCTGAATTTGTCCAATAGAAACTCTCATTTGCAACTGTTGGGCTAATGATTACACCCTTGATCAGCTAGATGCAGTGAAGAGTGTGATTAGGCTACTCAAACATTTCTCTCGACCTGTGTATCTACATTGAAGACTTTCATTCCTAGGCTACGTTAGCGCAACCTCATGATGGGTATTTGAGTATCATGTAATAACCTAAACCAGTTGATGTTACATTGAGCAGGGTAAATGGAATATTGACAGTCATCCAATAAATTAAGGCCATGCACCCCAAAAAGAATCGTCCTCCCTCATCTTAAACGGCACCGGCCACTGGTGTGTAAAACAGGATATTTTCAAAAAACATGTTTTTACTTTGTCGTTATTGTGCGATTATGTATTTAATCGATTTAGAATTTAGGCTGTAACAACAAAATGTGGAATAAGTCAAGGGTGAATCATTTCTGAAGGCACTGTTTATCCATTGCTTTTCTCAAAATTGTTCATGCAGTACATTTGGTAGGGAACAATTGATAGACAGCAAAATTCAAACCTTCTCTGATTTTCAAGGAAATTGATGTCAGAACTGAGACTGGACCACTCAATACCTCTTGAAAAGCCATTCTACTGTGTTCTTGGCATTAAGATGTGTCAAAAATTGTCCCGCTGAAAAATATAACTATCCCAGGGTTAGGTTTTCAGAAGACTGAGGTGATTTCTCCTCTACATTTTTACCTGAGCTTTCATATTTATTTTGATCCTGGAACTCCCCAGGCCCTGCTGGTGACAAGCATACCTATAACTTAATGCTGCCTTTACAATACTTAAAAAATTGAGAGGGTTTCATTCTGTGTTGTATTGGATTTGACCCAAACATTTTTAATTGATTTGCGGTGTTGTCTTGCAATATTAATAGCACTGAGCGACTAGTGCTTTTTGAGGTCAGTGTGATTATAAAAACAACCACGGTTTTCGATTTTGGTTTTGATTATTTGGGCTGAATGCTTGTAACACAGAACAAAACAATGAATAAAAGTCCCATAATGGTAGTGACTGCCCGTTACTGCTGATCACTTATTAACCATCATTTATTCACATTACTTTAAAAAATATATTTAAATTGTTATGTTTGTTGCATTTGTTTCATTTGATGACTTAATCATTTAATTCCAAGTCCTCTCATTTCTACAGAGCTACTGCCTATCCTGTCTGACAAAATCACTATTTTGAAGTAATTCAAAGTAAATAAAGCATACTTTTATGACTGCTGAATATCAACAGCTGCTCACTATATCCCCTCACGACCACGCCTTCTTTTCTCTTCCCGTAGCAGGCATAAAAGAAACAGACCGGACAGGTAGATGAGCAATGGATTATGGTCGTAGTTAATTACCATGTTTTATGCGCTAAACTATGTAGAATATTGGCCTGTTGGGAAACTACAACATCACACAGTTCAGGCTGGATCTGATTTATCTCTAGAGAAACCAAAGACAGTACAGCATGAAGACAGGCTGAAACGGCTTCTCCGATAGAGCACACATGTAGGTGATGTCATGGCGACGTTGGCAAGCTAAGCTCATGCATAGAAACATGACATCTGGTCACGCCTAACTGAGCATGTGCAGGCCGTCAAATCAAAGGCACTCCTTTAATATAAAGTTGTTTTTTGACAGTATTGAAAACATGTCAGTTTGTCACGAGGTTGGAGTAATAACATGTTCAACTACTTAAGACATAGAGCTTCGATGCCATACAACTCTCCTTCCATGGCCTCCAACTGCTCTTAAATACAAGTAAAATTAAATGCATGCTCTTCAACCAATCGCTGCCTGCACCTGCTCGCCCGTCCAGCATCACTACTCTGGACGGTTCTGACTTAGAATATGTGGACAACTAGAAATACCTCGGTGTTTGGTTAGAATGTAAACTCTCCTTCCAGACTCACATAAAACATCTCCAATCCAAAATTAAATCTAGAATTGGCTTCCGATTTCACAACAAAGCCTCCTTCACTCATGCTGCCAAACATACCCTCGTAAAACTGACCATCTTACCGATCCTCGACTTTGGCGATGTCATTTACAAAATAGCCTCCAACACCATACTCAACAAATTGGATGCAGTCTATCACAGTGCCATCCGTTTTGTCACCAAAGCCCCATATACTACCCACCATTGTGACCTGTACGCTCTCGTTGGCTGGCCCTCGCTTCATACTCGTTCGCCAAACCCATTGGCTCCAGGTCATCTACAAGACCCTGCTAGGTAAAGTCACGCCTTATCTCTGCTCGCTGGTCACCATAGCACGCGCTCCAGCAGGTATATCACACTTGTCACCCCCAAAGCCAATTCCTCCTTTGGCTGCCTCTGCTGCCAATGACTGGAACAAACTACAAAAATCTCTGAAACTGGAAACACATCTCCCTCACTAGCTTTAAGCACCAGCTGTCAGAGCAACTCACAGATCACTGCACCTGTACATAGCCCATCTATAAAATAGCCCAAACAACTACCTCTTCCCCTACTGTATTTATTTATTTTGCTCCTTTGCACCCCAGTATTTCTACTTTGCACACTCATCTACTGTTAAATCTATCATTCCAGTGTGTTACTTCCTATATTGTATTTACCACACCACCATGGCCTTTTTTACCTTTACCTCCCTTATCTCACCTCACATTGTATATAAACTTATTTTTCTACTGTATTACTGACTGTATGTTTGTTTTACTGCATGTGTAACTCTGTGTTGTTGTATGTGTCGAACTGCTTTGCTTTATCTTGGCCAGGTCGCAATTGTAAATGAGACTTGTTCTCAACTTGCCTACCTGGTTAAATAAAGGTGAAATAAAAATAAAGAAATAAACATTTGGATTGTTTTTGACTGAAGCATCTTAAACAATTGAACCGGATTCCAATCTGTATCGATGAATCATTACACCCCTAATCCTTTCAGGAGATTACTGTTCCCGACCCCCCAAAAAACATGCTAAAATGTTACCTTCTTCATCATCAATTTTTGGGAGGATACCCGTCTCCTCGTCAAAGTCGGGGAACTCCTCTTTAGAAAGAACATTAGCAGCAATCATCTGAGGACAGGAAAAATACCATGTATAGATCAACATCACACTACTAAAATGAGCAAAGATGTCTTGATGAACCCTACATATGTACACATACCTGGTTGATCTCCCACTTCTCAAGGTCAGATATCTTGGTCAGTCTCTTGCGTTCCAGTGTGTCATCCTCCAACTCAGGGGCGTGGCCCAGGTTGAGGTTGGTTGGGCGGTCGGGGTTCCTCATGATTTTCTCCTCCCCACCATCAGGGCCCTGGTTCCTCCTCCTGTTCGGGTTCAGGTCCTCCCCTGTTTCCTGGTCTACATCCTGGCAACCAAGAGTAGAGTATGAGTTTCAGTTATAATTTAATTTTGCTTCATGTCCTTCATCATGCTTACCAAAGGGCAGTAGGCTTTGAATTCATTCCTGCTCTGTGTTGCTGTCTTACCTTCATGCTGAGACTGGTCTTGGAGCCAGTAAAGGACAGCACCTTGATCTTGACTCGTTGACCTTTCTGGACCACATCAGCCACATTGGCAACACGTCCCTCTTTGCGTAGCTCAGAGATGTGGACCAACCCCTCCCAGCGTTTCCTACAATGAAAAACCAAAAAGGTTTTCAACATCGGGTTTTCAAAACATTGGATCACCGTAAGATACAGAACGTGTTGGACACATGCTTTCGATATTTTCCTATTCTCTTTTACTAACCTCAGTCCCTCCAGTTGCACGAAGCAGCCAAACTGCAGGATGCTGGTGACTTTGCCGTTGAATATGTCCCCTACAGCAGGCTCTTCTGGTGGGGGCCGGTCAATGTGTTTGTCCTTACAGCGGTCAGAACCAACCTCAATGTCTCGATCCCTGGAGGGGCTCGGACTGCGATCACTCCAGCGGGAAACACGTTTTCGACCGCGTTTGAAGTCTCTGTCCCTCTCACGGTCGCAAGACGGAGAGCGTGAGCGTCTCTTCCGGTCTCTGTCTTGGCTCCGACTTCTGCTTCGCTGCCTTTTGTTGTCCAACCTAAAACAAGAGCCATAATTTTTTTTAAATACCTATTTTTCATCCAATTCAGGGTTTTGCTATTCATAGTGCACCAGTAAAACTGCAAACCCTGAATTATCAAAATGTCTTTACCTGCTCGTTGAGTTTGTTCCACTAACACTGGACATGAACATCTCCAATTCTTTCATGGCAGCATCTGCTACCCTCACATCATCGTCTTCTAGCGGAATCTGTGGGTGTTGTTAGAGAGCATTGGTCTACTGTGGGACGTAATAGCAGCGCCTTGTTTAACCATACTTGTTTAGCCACTATGTATGTACTAATTTCTGAGAGACTTACGGGAGCTGGATTGTCTGGCCTGCACAATCCAGGAAACATCTCCTTCAGTTTGTCCTTCTCACTCTTCTGTTTGACCACAGGCTCAGAGGCTACCGCCATAAAATTAAAGAGATTCAGTATGACATTTTGAAATAATCAGATACAGTATATCCAATTCGACACTAACCAGAGTTATACACAGCATATGATCAACTAACCTTTGCTCGTAGATGCTTTCGACGGCCGCATAGTTTGAATAAGTCTGAGCAAATTGCTGATGAGAGAATCCTATGAAAGAGTGAAAGTGGATTCAAAACCAGACAGAAAGAGTATTGAATTGCCCGGGCTAATTTTAAACATATCAAACAGCTACATCACACTATAACACTTACTGTGAAGTCTGCTCCATTTTTCAGCAGAAGTGATTTGAAGCCATCAAATGTTGGTTGCTTTTCAGCAAGGCAGATGACAAACTCAGCTAAAAGAGACAGCAAGAATGATCAACTTCAGAAGAGAGAAAAAAATGGTAGGCTACTGTATTCGCTTAGGATAACTATGCCACTATCATAAATAACTGATCAGCAGCAAATTATTTTTTCTTGTTTTGCCAAGAATGCTCACATGAAACATGAACTAGCTAGCTTTTATAGAACTCAGGGAAATGTCACATGCTTAAACATGTTATGGGGTCCAGACCACCCACCACACTTTCAAGGCAAAGTAAACATCTCCTTTACAATAGATAACGTTATGACTAAATAAAATACGTTTTACAATCGGAATTCGGGAGTAAAATTAACGTTAGCTAAAACCAAAGGTAGCTAAGATAGCTAGCTTAGCAGCAAGCTAGTAAGATTATTCCAAATGTGGGGTGACAGAAGTAGTGTGTGACGATTCAACTTGCCAAGATCTTTCTCGCATATACCAAGATGGTTGTCAAGTTCTGTACACACTTTGGACACCAAAGACAGGTATTCAAGCCGCTTAAGCTCCTCAACTCCAAATTCTGCCATTGTGTCCAGTGTTTGTTTTGTTTTCAGAAAACGCAGGCATTGGTAACACGCACGTTACGTTACGAACTTTGAACTTAGACCACACTTCCGGGTAATTATTTTATTGGTCACCAGGTGGGGGTAAACTCATTGCCAATATGACAACCTAAACTCCAAGTTCATTTTTTTAACGAGGCAAGTCAGTTTAAGAACAAATTCTTGTTTACAATGACCACCTAACCCGGACGACGCTGGGCCAATTGTGCACCGCCCTATGGGACTGCAAATCACAGCTTGTGATACAGCCTGGAGTCGAACCAGGGTCTGTAGTGACACCTCTGGCACTGAGCAGTGCCTTAAACCACTGCGCCACTCAGGAGCCACAAAACTGACATTGTGGTCTCCAGTGTGGATGTCAATAAAACATTTCTAAATGAAACATTAGCAACAAAAAGTATGAGAACATGCATTTAATGAGTGCAGAAAATGTTAGGATTACACTAGCACAGTAAAGCAACCACACAAAGCTAAACCAAAGACAATGCCCAAGTATTAAGTTCCATCCTGGTATCGCCCTTCATTGTATAAAAATATAGCCTACTATAAAAGACAAAACTGTCTCAGAGCACTGTGCTTTTTAAACAAAGACGTTCACTGCCTTGTCAAACTACTGCCCAGTCCCCTTCCTTTTCAATTTATCATTTTTCAGAAGTTTACACAAAGGTCAGATGTGACATTCAAGTAAAACAAACATGTTTCGTTGTCCATGATACTCAAATATAAGATTGATTCTCCTCAGGGGGATGAGACATTTTTATTCATGTTACCCAGGTAAGCCTGTAAGGACAGGAGAGCAATGACCTCATTTTACTAGTTGACTGCTATACAGGTCAAGAGAAAGAATTCAGCCTACCAGAATTCAGCTCAAAATTATAGAATTGCAGTTAATAGAAAACAGCTGAGCACATATAACACATACTTTACACATGTCCAAAACAAGTAGATAATGACCCAGCTTTATCAAATCATATGTTACAGCTAAAAAGGCCTGTTGGCAGACAATGTCTCTCCATGGTATTTCTCAACCAGCTGATATAGGAATGTGTCCCTCTCTTTCTGTGTTGCGATACAAGATGCACATTCTAGCGCCGCCGAAAGGCGCGGGAGATTCTCCAAGCGTTGGGCTCCTCGTAACGGTTGTAGAGGGGCTCGAGGCGCTGCTGCTTCTTCTGTTTGCTGAGACGCGTGGGGTCGGAGACTTTGAAAAAGGCCGGCGAGAACTCTACCAGCCAGCGTGGGTCAATGGTGGTCACCTCCCTCATGTACTCCTTAGTGGTCAGCACCAACTCATGGTACACCACCCTGTGGAGAGAGGAATAAGAGTATCAGGCAAGAGGAAAAGAATGTCCAGGATGGCTCAGTAACAGTTGACATTCAATGTAAACTAGTGACTAATCCATTAGTCCCCATGGTAATCAGAAATGAGGGTCGACTCACCACTCAGGCTGGCGGTTGAACAGGGCACTGGAGGGGTGGATGTACACCACCTGCTGGTCAATGAGCGTACGGTAGCCCTCCTGGGGATCCTTTTTGGCTGCGTTCCGGAAGAAACCACTGCAGATGGCCTTCTGCACACGCACCGTGGCCTTTCCACAAGTGACCACATCCAGTTTATGTCTGAAAAGAGGTAAACGTTTTTGGATTTGTGTGAGAAGATTTCTAGTAAGTGAGGTTTCTTTACCAGACATACAATTACCTTGATCATCAAATGGACAGTGGAACCTACCTGTCCATGATACCCAGCATCTGTTTGCGGATATCCTGGGCTCTGCGCAAGGAACGGGCCTGGATGAAGTTCTCGTAGCACCAGGGGTTGGAGAACTTGTTGTTCTTCCAGGAGTTATAGACAGCCAGCAGAGTAAGGTGGTCTCCCTCGGCCTGGTGGAACTTGGCCTTCTTCTGGTCAGCCAGGGCCTGCTTGTCCTGAGACACAGAGAATAAAAGAACTGTTAGTCATCAAATGATCAACAATGGCACACCATATAATTGCCTCATTGAGGTGTCCAACCATAATGGTAAACCTCAACAACATTCAACTGTGCTGCAAAGGAAAAAAATAAAAAGATCTAATCAGGATACCCAGAGGAGTGATATGACCCTATTTCAGTGTTTATGAGTCTTGTGATTTGACGTGCCTTGGGCCTGTAGAAGACGTTCTGCACAGACAGCATGGAGACGATGGTGAGCATCTCCTCACTGCAGCCCAGGTGGACGGACATGATCAGCATCTTACACAGCATGGGCTCCAGAGGGAACTCCGCCATCTGACAGAGAGATGGAAATAATGAATTGGTAATTAATCCTCACTTTTGCCTTTCTTAACAATAGTCTCCGTTTTTTGGTATAAACTCTTACCCTGCGTCCGAGACGAGTGAGCAACCCTTCATCGTCCAGAGACCCCAGAGTGTAGAGCTGCTCCATGGCAGTGATCAGCGTCTCCATGGGTGGAGCGTCCATGAAATCAAACGATAGCAGGTCATTGATGCCCATGGCCTGAAGGAATATGGAGAAAGGAACGTCAGGGGATGATACGGGAGGAGTAGGTCTCGGCAGAGAAGTATAGATCACAGAAGCATGCACAGTGAAACAAGGTTTATCCCCTTTTGTGACTGTGTGCATACCTTGAGGGACAGCACAGTGCTGGCCAAGTTAGTTCTCTGGATCTCAGGCACGTTGGTGGTGAGCATCTCGTCTCTGTATGCTCTCTCGGTGTACAGCCTGTAGGTCTTCCCTGGGCCAGTTCTTCCAGCTCTACCAGCCCGCTGCTTGGCTTGGGCCTAACAGAAGTTACATTGAAGCCCTTAGCATACCAAATCGTAATTGCGTGAGAGAGACAGAGGGGTTACAATCTTGGTAGGTTTAGAAAATAAATATGAACTGAGTGATTAACCAGTCTACCTGTGAAATGGGAGTCACCACCAGCTGGTCAATTCCAGTCTTGGAGTTGTACACCTTTTGCTTCACAAATCCTGGGTCCACAACGTAGTAGATACCGTCAATGGTCAGAGACGTCTCAGCAATGTTAGTGGCAATGACAACCTTTCTGCTTCCGGGGGGAGCAGGGTCAAAGATACGGGTCTGCATCTCGCTTGGCAGCGCAGAGTAGACAGGTAGAATGATGAGTTCAGGCACTTCAGGTCCCAGAGACTTCATCCGTTCATACAAGATCTCACAAGCGGTGTCAATCTCCTCCTGACCCGTCAGAAACACCAGGACATCACCTGCAAACATGGAGCGAGAGAGGACATAAAGAAGGTTGATAACTCTTCACAATAAAGGGTGAATCTCAAACTGACATTTTATAGCAATGGATTTGCATTCATGCAGTGATTTAGGTCAATGACTATGAATTACAGTTAGACTATAGACTGGGTTTAACCTTTGTTAAAACCGTACCTGGAGGCTCGGTCAGGTGGATCTGCATGACGGTGATGAGACTGGCGTCCAGGTAGTCCGTCTCAGGCTCTTTGCAGTAGAGCACCTCCACTGGATAGGTACGTCCTGGGATGGTAAAGATGGGCGCTTCGTAGAAGTACTGGGAGAACTTGACGGCATCTAGCGTGGCTGAAGTGACAATCAGCTTCATGTCTGTGCGTTTCTGCACCGTCTGAAAAGGGGAGAGTGAGCTTAATACAAAACTTTTCTTTAAAATATTAGCAATGTTTAGACCCTGAAGTCAAGGGGAAACAAGACCCTGGTATACCTTCTTGAGCAGACCGAAGAGCACATCGGTATGGATGGTCCTCTCGTGGGCCTCATCCAACATGATGATGGCGTACTGGCCAAGGTCCGGATCTATCAAACACTCTCTCAGCAACATACCGTCTGTCATGTACTTGATCACAGTCTCAGGGCTGGTGCAGTCCTCAAAACGGATGGTGTAGCCCACCTGGTGTAGAAGAACGGAGACAAGTTAGAAATAACTAGGGCCAGACGTTTGAGATTGTTCTGCGATTCGGCATCGTCTCATGGTCACGTGGGATCACTCACCTCCTGGCCCAGACAGCAACCGTACTCTTCAGAGACTCTCTTGGCCACGGACATGGCTGCCACACGACGAGGCTGAGTGCAGCCGATCTTCCCCCGAGTGGTGTAGCCCGCCTCGGCCAGGTACTGGGTGATCTGGGTAGTTTTCCCAGAACCAGTCTCTCCAATAACAATCAAGATCTGGTTATCGTGGACAGCCTGTAATAGAGAAGCAGAGATGTGAGCAAAATGTTATGCCATAAATGGTCAAAAACAGCTGTTGAAATAGAAATAACTATAACGATATATAATTTGCAAGCTTTTGCACAAACCTGTATGAGCTGCTCTTTGAGCTTGTAGATGGGCAGGCTCTCTCTCTGCTCCAGGATGGACATTGCCGTCTTCTTGCCGTAAGAGGCCTTGTTGCCCCCAAAGGCATGTTTCTTCCACTCCGGGATGTCAGTTGGCATCATGCCAATTCCTCTCATGTTGGCTGCAATCTGCCTTCCATCAACTGTGTAAGAGGGAAGCGTCTTTAATTGAGATGAACTGGCGTGATATTTAACCTCCACCCCTTCAGATGACTGGTGATCCAGACCCAGTCTAGGACCCTGGGAGGAACCTTTACACCCACAAAGCCTCCCCTGTAACCCTGGGCCATGGAGGATACGGCACACTACAGCAGGCCACTCTATCCGGCCTGTTAGGATGCTAAAGGAAACCAGATAACCATCTCCAGCCCTGCAAACCCTGAGGGCTGCTGCTGCTACACTGGAGGAAGTCTGATGTAGTGGCTAAGACCGGACTGTGTTGTGGATTACTGTGTGCTTCCATACGGACTTACCATCAGGCAGAGGGTCTACCCAGTGTTTGTTCAGGCCCATGGGGATAGAGTCCATCTCAGCCTCTCGCTGACACTGCTTCACTTCCCTCCTCTCCTTAGCCAATGCACTCTGCATCATGGCAGCCTGGGACAGCGAGCCGTCTGGATTCTGACAGAGAGAAACAAAGTGAGCTGCAATTGTTCACACTCCTAAACAGGATGAAAACACTCAAACAAAATTGCCTTGAAAGTAGGTTGATCAAGAGGACATGGAAACATACCTTAACAATCTTGACAGGGCTCATGTCCATACTCTGTTTAGTGTGTCCTCTCAGGAACGGAGGCTCCTCCTCCACCAGCTCAATCTCCAGGTCCTCATCTGAAAGAAAGCGGTGGGCAAATCAGCATCTAATACTTCGATGTGAATCTAAACCGACAGTGGTTTTCTATGAAGAAAATGTACACGAGGGCGTGCTAAATTACTCTTTTAGCACGGCTGTGCTGCGGCCATAGGTACGAGGCGGAGCAGAGTACCGTAGATTAGCACAATCGTGCTAAAAAAAATATGTTTTTACACAACCGCAAGTATACAATTGTTTTTCTACAATGGGTTACGAGTCAAATTAATATATATATACACACATACACACGTGTATGTACATATATATACTGCTCAAAGGAATAAAGGGAACACTAAAATAACACATCCTAGATCTGAATGAATGAAATATTCTTATTAAATACCTTTTTCTTTACATAGTTGAATGTGCTGACAACAAAATCACACAAAAATTATCAATGGAAATCAAATTTATCAACCCATGGAGGTCTGGATTTGGAGTCAAAATTCAAGTGGAAAATCACACTACAGGCTGATCCAACTTTGATGTAATGTCCTTAAAAACAAGTCAAAATGAGGCTCAGTAGTGTGTGTGGCCTCCACGTGCCTGTATGACCTCCCTACAACGCCTGGGCATGCTCCTGATGAGGTGGCGGATGGTCTCTTGAGGGATCTCCTCCCAGACCTGGACTAAAGCATCCGCCAACTCCTGGACAGTCTGTGGTGCAACGTGGCGTTGGTGGATGGAACGAGACATGATGTCCCAGATGTGCTCAATTGGATTCAGGTCTGGAGAACGGGCGGGCCAGTCCATAGCATCAATGCCTTCCTCTTGCAGGAATTGCTGACACACTCCAGCCACATGAGGTCTAGCATTGTCTTGCATTAGGGGGAACCCAGGGCCAACCGCACCAGCATATGGTCTCACAAGGGGTCTGAGGATCTCATCTCGGTACCTAATGGCAGTCAGGCTACCTCTGGCAAGCACATGGAGGGCTGTGCGGCCCCCCAAAGAAATGCCACCCCACACCATGACTGACCCACCGCCAAACCGGTCATGCTGGAGGATGTTACAGGCAGCAAAACGTTCTCCACAGCGTCTCCAGACTGTCACAAGTGCTCAAGTGTGAACCTGCTTTCATCTGTGAAGAGCACAGGGCATCAGTGGCAAATTTGCCAATCTTGGTGTTCTCTGGCAAATGCCAAACGTCCTGCACGGTGTTGGGCTGTAAGCACAACCCCCACCTGTTGTCGTCGGGCCCTCATACCACCCCCATGGAGTCTGTTTCTGACCGTTTGAGCAGACATGCACATTTGTGGCCTGCTGGAGGTCATTTTGCAGTGCTCCTCCTGCTCCTCCTTGCACAAAGGCAGAGGTAGCGGTCCTGCTGCTGGGTTGTTGCCCTCCTAAGGCCTCCTCCACGTCTCCTGATGTACTGGCCTGTCTTCTGGTAGCGCCTCAATGCTCTGGACACTACGCTGACAGACACAGCAAACCTTCTTGCCACAGCTCGCATTGATGTGCCATCCTGGATGAGCTGCACTACCTGAGCCACTTGTGTGGGTTGTAGACTCCGTCTCATGCCATCACTAGAGTGAAAGCACCACCAGCATTCAAAAGTGACCAAAACATCAGCCAGGAAGCATAGGAACTGAGAAGTGGTCTGTGGTCACCACCTGCAGAACCACTCCTTTATTGGGGGTCTTGCTAATTGCCTATAATTTCCACCTGTTGTCTATTCCATTTGCACAACAGCATGTGCAATTTATTGTCAATCAGAGTTGCTTCCTAAGTGGACAGTTTGATTTCACAGAAGTGTGATTGACTTGGAGTTACATTGTGTTGTTTAAGTGTTCCCTTTATTTTTTTGCACATTTTCCAAAAAGTAGTAGCATTAGTCACGTAAACACAGAAATAAACAAATGGCACATTGGATTCCTAATTTTAAAAATAAGTGGTGCTTTTCTTACCGAGGAGACAAATATATATTTATATATTATGCCGATTCATGACTGACTGGCTGCGAAAAGGACATGTCGTTCTGACATGTTCATTCTCAATAAGACAGTGGAGATCGAATTTCAATATTGATACAATGTTGCAAATGTCGAGAGATTGGCAGCAACGTTTATACAAATCCCTGTTGTTGCAAACCAAATGATAGGCTAGAAGCAAGAGGAAATAACGTCGACATACTTTTTTTTTTTTTTACAGTGGAGATCAAGTTAATGAATTGGCTGGCTGGGCCGATGAGACAATGGATGGGCAGGGATTTCTCAGATGGAACAGAAAAAAAGATGCCCATTTTTGCATCATAGGCTTACCCATGCTAAACAGTTTTTAGTATGGCTTAGAACTCGTCTCAAGCAAATCACAAAGCTTGTTTTGACCAACCCGCTGTGGAACACACAATAACATAAGTCATGTTTTACCTTCTTCGTCATCAACTTTGGGGAGGATACCAGTCTCCTCGTCAAAGTCAGGGAACTCCTCTTTAGAAAGAACATTAGCAGCAATCATCTGAGAACAGAAGAAAATAGCATTATTAGATCAAAAATCACATTGATAACAGTCAAGGTCTTGATAAAAACCCTGTGTTCACACATACCTGTTTGATTTCCCACTTCTCTGGGTCAGATATCTTGGTCAGTCTCTTGCGTTCCAGTGTATCATCCTCCAACTCAGGGGCGTGGCCCAGGTTGAGGTTGGTTGGGCGGTCGGGGTTCCTCATGATTTTCTCCTCCTCACCATCAGGGCCCTGGTTCCTCCTTCTGTTGGGGTTCAGGTCCTCCCCAGTTTCCTGGTCCACATCCTGTCAACCAAGAGGAGAGCCAGTGTTTCAGTAATAATTAAAGATGTCTTTCATAGTGCTTTCCAAATGTTCCAAAGTCTTTAAAACTTAGTGGCACTCCAGTCTCCTTTTCACCTAATTTAACAGCTGATTTCTTAACAGAAAGGGTACATCTCAATATGTTTTACAAGGTAAGTCATGCCATAGCACCCAAGTGTGTGTGTGTGTGGGGGGGGGGAATGACAAAACAACTCCTTGAAGTTTGCAGTTGTCAAAAAATAAATATACATTTTTAGGATAATAAATATAAAATTGAAAATACATTTTTTCAACAGGAAAATTACTTTAAATGCCCATATTTTTACCAACATGATTACAGGGATGAAAACTGGTGAGCGCCCAAAAAGGTGATGCAAATTTCCATGTGAAAAATATCTATTTTCAGTGTGTTTGTCACAACACCAACATTTACTAATGATGTGATACCAAGTAGTATCGTGATACCATAGGGTTTGCCCTGTGGTATCACATTTTGGTCTATTGGGACCAAAATTGAACTCTTTAGCCTGAATGAAATGCACTATGTGCGGAGAAAACCAGGCACAGCTCATCACCCGTCTAACACCATCCCTACTGTGAAGCATGGCGGCGGCAGAATCATGCTATGGGGGTGCTTGTCAGCAGCAGGGACTGGGAGACTGGTAAGGATAGGGAGAACGATGAATGGCGCCAAATACAGGCAAATCCTTCATGAGAACTTGCTTCAGAATGTAAATGAACTTAGACTGGGGTGAAGATTTACATTCCAACAGTACAATGACACCAAGGATACAGCCAAAGCAAAGCTGGAATGGATCAGAACAAGAATGTGAAGTCTGAGTGTCCCACCAAAGCCTAGACTTGAATCCCATTAAATCTGTGGAAAGACTTGAAGACTGCTGTTCACCACCACTCTCCATCTATTGTACCTTAACAGAGCTTGAGAATATAATAGATTTTTTTTTTTTTTTTATGTATCATTTCTTACATTGTTAGCCCAGAAAATGTTGTTATTACATACAGCCGGGAAGAACTATTGGATATCAAAGCGCCGGTAACTCATTAGCACTACCAGGAATACGACTTTCCTGAAGCAGATCAATTGTTCGCACCCCCCAGGGCAAATTAACGGATTCCAGAACCCAAAACAACGAAGGAAGGAGGTACTCGGCGTGGTCTTTTAGTCCAACTTAAGAGGCGCACACGCCACCCACCGCTTCCAAGCATATTACTATCTGGAAAATAAAGTTGAGGAGCTCATGGAGGGGGTCTCTTTCCAGAGAGACAGGGATTGTAACATACTCTGCTTCACAGAAACATCTCTCTCGGGATATACTGTTCGAATCAGTCCAGCCAGTTGGAATCTCAGTTCATCTCAGGATTAAATATCTCTCTGGGAAGGAGGAGGGTGGGGGTGTGTTTCATGACTCATGGTGTAATTGTGTTAACATACAGGAACTCAAGTCCTTTTGATCACCCGATCTAGAATACCTCAAATCAAATGCAGACCGTATTATCTCCCAAGAGAATTGTCATTGGTTATAGTCACGGCCGTGTATACTTCCTCCTCAAGTTGATACTGCGACAGCCCTCAAAGAACTCCAGTTGACTTTATGCAAACCGGAAACCATATGTCCTGAGGCTGCATTTATTGAAGCTGGAGATTTTAACAAAGCAAATTTGAGAAAAAAGATGCCAAAATTCTAGCAACATATCGACTGTAGGACCTGCGCTGCCAAAACTCGACCACTGTTACTCCAACTTCCAGGATACCTATAAGCCCCCCCGCCCTCCTTTCCTCCCTTCCTGTAGGCAGAAACTCAAACAGGTAGTACCCGCGCTAAGGACTATTCACCGCTGGTCTGACCAATCGGAATCCACGCATCAAGATTGTTTTGATCACGCGGACTGGGATATGTTGCGGGTAGCCTCCCAGAACAACATAGACGAATAGACTGACTCACTTTAGCAGGAATTGTATAGGAGATGTACTCAATACCTACCCTAAACAGAAACCGTAGTTATATGGCAGCATTTGCGCAAAACTGAAAGTGCGAATCACTGCATTTAACCATGGCAAGGTGACTGGGAATATGGCAGTATACAAACAGTGTAGTTATTTCCAAACAGGCAAAATATAGAGACAAAGTGGAGTCACAATTCAACGACTCAGACAGCAGACCTATGTGGCAGGGTCTACAGATAATCACGGACTACAAAAGGAAAACCAGCCATGTCGTTCTTTGCTTGCTTTGAGGATAACAGTGCCACAGACGTAGCCCGCTGCCAAGGACTGTGGGCTCTCCTTCTCAGTGGCAGATGTATGACATTTAAGCGTGTTAACCCTCGCAAGGCTGCCGGCCCAGACGGCATCCCTAGCCACGTCATCAGAGCATGCGCAGACCAGCTGGCTGGTGTGTTAACAGACATATTCAATCTCTCCCTATCCCAGTCTGCTGTCCCCGCATGCTTCATGATGGCCACCATTGTTCCTGTACCCAAGCAAGCAAAGGTAACTGAACCAAATTACTTTCGCCCCGCAAAACTCACTTCTGTCATCATGAAGTGCTTTGAAAGACTCGTCAAGGATCATATCACCTCTACCTTACCCGTTACCCTAAACCCACTTCAATTTGCTTACTGTCTCAGTTAGATCCACAGACGCCGCAATCGCCATCACACTGCCCTATCCCATCTAGACAAGAGGAATACATATGTAAGAATGCTGTTCAATGACTATAGCTTAGCATTCAACACCATAGTACCCTCCAAGCTCATCATTAAGCTCGAGGCCCTGGGACTGAACCCCGCCCTGTGCAACTGGGTCCTGGACTTCATGATGGGCCACCCCGAGGTGGTGAAGGTAGGAAAAACCTCCACTAGATTGATCCTCAACACAGGGGCCCGTCAGGGGTACGTGCTTACTCCCCTCCTGTACTCCCTGTTCACCCATGACTGCGTGGCCAAGCACACCTCCAACTCAATCATCAAGTTTGCAGATGACAACAGTAGTAGGCTTGATTACCAACAATGACGAGACCCTCTATAGGGAGGAGACGAGGGCTCTTGGAGTGTGGTGCCAGGAAAATAACACTCACTCATCAAAACAAAGGAGATGATCGTAGACTTCAGGAAACAGCAGATGGAGCGCCCCCCCATCCACATTTGCAGTCTCGCAATGGAGAAGGTGGAAAGCTTCAAGTTCCTCAGCGTAGACATCACTGACAAACTGAAATGGTTCACTCACACAGACTGTGTGGTGAAGTCACAACAGCGCCTCTTCAACCCCAGGAGGCTGAAGAAATTTGGCTTGTCACCTAAAACCCCCAAACCTTTACAGATGCACATTTGAGAGCATCCTGACGGGCTGTATCACTGCTTGGTATGGCAACTACATCGCCCACAACAGCAGGGCTCTCCAGAGGGTGGTGCAGTCTTCCCAACGCATCACAGGGTGAAAACTACCTGTCCTCCAGGGCACCTACAGCACCCGATGTCACAGGAAGGCCAAAAAGATCATCAAGGACAACAACCACCCCGCTATCATCCATAAGGCGAGATCAGTACAAGTGCATTATAGATGGGACCGAGAGACTGAACAAGGCCATAAGACTGTGCTAGTGATGGCTATTTTAACAGAGGCTGCTGCCTATATACACATAGACCTGAAATCACTGGCCACTAATAAATGCAACACTAGTCACTCAAAAATATCTACATATCTTGCATTACCCATCTCATATGTATATACTGTATCCTATTCTATGCTGCTCTGACATTGCTCGTCCATATATTTTTATATTCTTAATTCCATTCCTTCCTGTGCTAGTATCGGGTATATGTTGTGTAATTTGTTAGATATTAGTGCACTGTCTGTCGGGGCTAGAAGCATAAGCATTTTGCTACACCCGCATTAACATCTGCTAAACACGCATGTGACCAATACAATTTGATGGGGTATGAATACTTCCTGAAGGCACATACCTTCATGCTGAGACTGGTCTTGGAGCCAGTAAAGGACAGCACCTTGATCTTGACTCGTTGACCTTTCTGGACCACATCAGCCACATTGGCAACACGTCCCTCTCTGCGTAGCTCAGAGATGTGCACCAACCCCTCCCAGCGTTTCCTACAATGCAAAACAGATAAGGCTTTCAACATTGCACAATCAAACGCAAACCAAGTTCATCACTATTGAATGAATGACTTTTGCCGAGGCATTAACAACTCTTTTACTGACCTCAGCCCCTCCAGTTGCACGAAGCAGCCAAACTGCATGATGCTGGTGATTTTGCCGTTGAATATGTCTCCCACGGTAGGCTCCTCTGGTGGTGGGCGGTCCACGTGTTTGTCCTTCCACCGGTCAGAACCTTCCTTTGTGTCCCTGTCTCGGTCTCTGTGGGGGCTGGGGGTGCGACTGCGCTCACTCCAGCGAGACGCACGTTTCTTACCACGGTCGCGGTCCCTCTCACGGTCTCGGTCTCTCTGACGATCACGGTCCCTAGATCGAGATCTAGATCTAGAGCGAGACCGATGACGCCTCCTCCTGTCCCTGTCTCTGCTCCGGCTTCTGCTGTGCCGCCTCTTTTTGTCCGACCTGAGGAATGCAAATCTATGAGCTCCAATCTATGTAACTGAGGAAAATGTACACTTGAAGCCAATAAGAGTTTAATTGGGGAAATCTCTTTACCTGCTCTTGCTCTTTGACTCTGATCTACTCACACTGGGCATGAACATCTCCAACTCCTTCATGGCGGCGTCTGCGATTTTCACGTCGTCTTCGTCTAGTATGGCCTTGGGGGGGGGTCAGAAATGGTAGGCCAAATATCAGTAGGTCACACAGTCAACCAAAGTAGTCTATAATGTATATTTTACCTGCAAATGAACTACGTTAAAAGCACAAAGACTTACCATAGGAGCCGGATCGTCTGGCCTGCATAACGCAGGAAACAACTCCTTCAGTTTGTCCTTCTCACTCTTCTGCTTGACCACAGGCTCAAAAGCTAGAATCATAGAGTAAAGAGTCAGCAAGTCTACAACATGGTAACAATCGCATAAACAGTGCATTCGGAAAGTATTCAGACGCCATTATATTTTCCACATGGATTAAATTGTTGTTTTCCCATCAATATAGAATAATACTGGTACGTAACAATCTACACACAATAACCCCATAATGACAAAGCAAAAACATGTAAAATGTTTTGCAAATGTACAAAAAAACAAAAAAATTAAACGATGAAAAAAACAAAATTAGTATTCAGACTCTTTACTTTGTTGAAGCACCTTTGGCAGCGATTACAGCCGAGACTTCTTGGGTATGACGCTTCAAGCTTGGCACACCTGTATTTGGGGAGTTTCTCCCATTCTTCTCTGCAGATCCTCTCAAGCTCTGTCAGGTTGAATGGGGACCATTGCTGCGCTGCTATTTTCACATCTCTCCAGAGATGTTTGATCGGGTTCATGTCCGGGCTCTGACTGGGCCACTCAAGGATATTCAGAGACTTGTCCCGAAGCCACTCCTGTGTTGTCTTGGCTGTGTGCTTAGGGTTGTTGTTCTGTTCGCTCCCAGTCGCAGGCCCTGAGCGCTCTGGAGCAGGTTTTCATCAAGGATCGCCCTGTACCTTGTTCGGGTTATCTTTCCCTCAATCCTGCTGCCACCATGCTTCACCATAGGGATGGTACCAGGTTTCCTCCAGATGTGACGCTTGGCATTCAGGCCAAAGAGTTCATTCCTGGTTTCATCAGACCAGAGAATCTTGTGTCTCACTGTCTGGGGGTCCTTTAGGTGTCTTTTGGCAAATCCCAACGGGCTGTCATTGCCTTTTACTGAGCACTCCACCAATAAAGTCCTGATAGCTGGAGTTCTGCGGAGATGGTTGCCCATCTCCAAAGAGGAACTCTGGAGCTCTATCAGTGACTATCAGGTTCTTGGTCACCTTCCTGACCATCTGCCCTGATTGCTCAGTTTGGGAACGTCAATGCTGCAGAATGTTTCTGGTACCCTTCCCCAGCTTTGTGCCTCGACACAATCCTGTCTCGGAGCTCTGCGGGCAATTCCTTCGACCTCATGACTTGTTTTTTTTCTCTGACATGCACCATCAACTGTGGGACCTTATATAGACAGGTGTGTGCCTTTCCAAATCATGTCCAACCAATTGAATTTACCACAGGTGGACGTCAATCAAGACGCAGAAACATCAAGAATAAACAATGGAAAAAGGATGCAACTGAGCTCAATTTCAAGTCTCATTGCAAAGGGCCTGAAAATGACATAAGGTATGTGTACATTTTTTATATTGTGTAGATTGAAGAAAAATGTACTTAATCCATTTTAGAATAAGGCTGTAAAGTAATAAAATGTGGAAAAAGTCAAGGGCAGGGGTCTGAATACTTCCCGAATGCACTGCACAAAGCCCATAGCTTTGCAATTGTAAGTGAAAAGCATACATCACCATAAATCAGACGATATAGGTGGAATATAGCTAACATACCTTTGTTTGTAGATGTCTTTGATGGAGGCCGCATCGTTTGAATAAGTCTGAGCAAATTGCCAACAAGTGAATCCTGAAAGATCGAAAATAAATTGAACACATAGTTAAAGTCGAGTCATTAAGACTCGTTTTTCAACCACTATACACATTTCTTGTTAACAAACTATAGTTTTGGCAAGTCAGCTAGGAAAATCTACTTTGTGCATGACAAGTAATTTTTCCAACAATTGTTTACAGACGGGTTTCACTTAATCACAATTCTAGTGGATCAGAAGTTTACATACACTAAGTTGATTGTGCCTTTAAACAGCAGAAAATTCCAGAAAATGATTTCATGGCTTTAGAAGCTTCTGTTAGGCTAATTGACATCATTTGAGTCAATTGGAGATGTACCTGGATGTATTTCAAGGCCTACCTTCAAACTCAGTGCCTCTTTGCTTGACATCATGGGAAAATCAAATGAAATTAGCCAAGCCCTAAGAAAAACAAATTGTAGACCTCCACAAGTCTGGTTCATCCTTGGGAGCAATTTCCAAATGCCTGAAGGTACCACGTTAATCTGTACAAACAATAGTATGCAAGTATAAACACCATGGGACCATGCAGCCGTCATACCGCGCAGGAAGGAGACACGTTCTGTCTCCTAGAGATGAATGTACTTGGAGCTGGAGGAAACAGGTACAAAAGTATCTATATCCACAGTAAAACAAGTCTTAAATCGACATAACTTGAAAGGCCGCTCAGCAAGGAAGAAGCCACTGCTCCAAAGCCATCATAAAAAAAGCCAGACTACGGTTTGCAACTGCACATGGGGACAAAGATCGTAATTTTTGGAGAAATGTCCCCTGGTCTGATGGAACAAAAATAAAACTGTTTGGCCATAATGACCATTGTTATGTTAGGAGGAAAAGGGGAGGCTTGCAAGCCAAAGAACACTATCCCAACCGTGAAGCATGGGGGTGGCAGCATCATGTTGTGGGAGTGCTTTGCTACAGAAGGGACTGGTGCACTTCACAAAATAGATGTCATCATGAGGCAGGAAATTATGTGGATATATTGAAGCAAAATCAAGACATCAGTCAGGAAGTTAAAGCTTGGTCGCGAATGGGTCTTCCAAATGGACAATGACCCCAAGTATGATACCAAAGTTGTGGCAAAATGGCATAAGGACAACAAAGTTAAGGTATCGGAGTGGCCATTACAAAGCCCTGACCTCAATCCTATAGAAAATGTGTAGGCAGAACTGAAAAAGCGTGTGCAAGCAAGGAGGCCTTACAAACCTGAATCAGTTACACCAGTTCTGTCAGGAGGAATGGGCCAAAATTCACCCAACTTATTGTGGGAATCTTGTGGTTAAAAGTTAAAAAATGTAAAGGCAATACACTCAATTAGTATTTAGTAGCATGTAAACTTCTGACCCACTGGGAATGTGATGAAAGAAATAAAAGCTGAAATAAATCACTCTACTATTATTCTGACATTTCACATTCTAAAAATAAAGTGGTGATCCTACCTGACCTAAAACAGGGAATTTTTACTAGGATTATATATCAGGAATTGTGGAAAAACTGAGTTTAAATGTATTTGGCTAAGGTATATGTAAACTTCCGACTTCAACTGTAGCCATCAGATCATACCCGCTTGCTTACAGCTGCACTAGGGTCGGTCAGACGTTCTGTGTAGATTAAGACACCACGGAGCCAGCGTGAGATATGGCTTGGAAAACGTACCTCAATTCAGGGATGAGAATGTGTTGTACTCCCGACTTGTTCCATTATCCCAACTGTTACACAGAGAAGATTGAATGGCTGCTGTTGGCTGGTAGTTCAATCTTCTCGGTGTAACAGCACAAACATTTCTTATCCATGGATTGATGTGCTTTTTCCAAACCTTAACATCTTGCGCAGGCTCCACAGTGTCTAATCTACACAGAAAGTCCGTACAACCCTAGTACAGCTGTACACAAGTGGGTCAGATCTGCTGGCTATCTAGCTAGTGACAGTAGATAGCAGTGGACAGTACTTACTGTGAATTCTGCGCCATTTTTCAATAGTAGTGATTTAAAGCCATCAAACGTTGGTTGCTTTTCAGCAAGACTGATGACAAACTCGGCTGTGTGGCAAAGAAACGACACATTAGTTCAGGGTTAACCTGATTAGCCAAGTAATGTTACTCCTAAACATTAAGAATGTACTTGTTTGCTTGTTAATAGCCATCATCATTGTCACATCCTTAGAAAGCATGAGCTCTTGAGTTGGGAAAATCTTGTGCAATACACCGACGCATGTCTTGTATTCAAGATCCTTAATGGCTTGACTCCCCCTCCACTCAATATTTTTGTTAAACAGAAAACCCAGACATATGGCAGCAGATCCACAAGGTCTGCCATGAGAGGTGACTGTATAGTTCCCCTAAGGAAAAGCACCTTTAGTAAATCTGCATTCTCTGTGAGAGCTTCCCATGTCTGGAATACACTGCCATCAGACACACATAACTGCACCACATATCACACTTTCACAAAATGCTTGAAGACATGGCTAAAGGTCAATCAGATTTGTGAACATGGTCCCTAGCTGTGTGTTGCCGCTTTCCATGTTGTCTGTAGCTTGTGAGGTGTGGAAATACTTTGTTGCTTTTATGAATTTTGTCTTGCTGCTTTTTGTCCTATGTTGCTCTGTCTGTATGCTACGCCTTGCTTGTCCTATGTTGCTCTGTCTGTATGCTATGTCTTGCTTGTCCTATGTTGCTATGTCTTGCTTGTTCTATGTTGCTATTGTCTATATTGTAATTGTTTTTAATAACCTGCCCAGGGACTGCGGTTGAAAATTAGCCGGCTGGCTAAAACCGGCACTTTTACTGAAACGTTGATTAATGTGCACTGTCCCTGTAAAAATAAAAATTAAAACTCAACTCAAACAGGGCTATCACGCCAGCTGGCTAGCCAACTTTAAGGTCAGACATAGCCCTTGAGCATGACTCAGTTCCATTACACATAAGAGTCATTGAATGAAGAGATCCTCTTTCAGGGACGTTTTGTTAAGACCATTAACACTCGTTGCTTGTGGTAGGGTATCGGAAGCATAAGGACCTCATCACATATAGAACAATGAGCCAGATCGTTCACTGGATATATAAAATGTGAAGCTTCCAGGTGGCGTTTCCACTCACTACCAAATATTGTGATGAGGAAGCCAAGTGACCGGCAGTGGGAGAACATGGATTTTGGCCAACATTCTGCAAATTTACTCATCGATGAAACATTTTGATGTCGATACAGTTCTCTTTCAGAAACTAGAATCTGTAACAGAGTGTTTTGTAGACTTCACCCTTTGCTAAAGTTTCAAAACATTGTGTTGTTTAGAAGGAGTGCAAGGGCGAATTGAGTTTTTGCACACATCAGGGTAGGCGTTCCCTCGCAAAAATATGCAAATAAATGCTAGAACGTGCCAATGGGAACTCACTAGCTTGTGCTTGGCTGGGCCCACCTCCTTGCTTGTTCTGCCCACTATGATTAATTTGCTCCCATTGGAAATGGTGATATATTAGTGATAAAAATCCTTGACCTCATCTTCCATAAATATACACACACACTACCGGTCAAAAGTTTAACTATTTTCTACATTTTAGAATGATAGTGAAGACAAAACTATGAAATAACACATGTAGTAACCAAAAAAAAGTCTAAATAGATTTTATATTTGAGATTCTTCAAAGTAGCCACCCTTTGCCTCGTTGACTGCTTTGCACACTCTTGGCATTCTCTCAACCAGCCTCACCTGGAAGTGTATGTGATTTGGAATGCTTTTCCAACAGTCTTGAAGGAGTTCCCACATATGCTGAGCACTTGTTGGCTGCTTTTCCTTCACTCTGCGGCCCGACTCATCACAAAATCCTTCATTATGTGGCCTGACTCATCCTAAACCATCTCAGTTTGGTTGAGGTCAGGGGATTGTGGAGGCCAGGTCATCTGATGCAGCACTCCATCACTCTCCTTATTGGTAAAATAGTCTTTAAACAGCCTGGAGGTTTGTTGGGTCATTGTGCTGTTGAAACACGAATGATAGTGCCACTAAGCCCAAACCAGATGGGATGACATATCGCTGCATAATGCTGTGGTAGCCATATTGGTCAAGTGTGCCTTGAATTCTAAATAAAATGATAGTGTTCAGACAACTGTAGTAGGCTTGATTACCAACAATGACGAGACAGCCTGCAGGGAGGAGGTGAGGGCTCTGGGAGTGTGGTGCCTTGTAAACCTCTCACTCAATGTAAAAAAAAAAAAAAAAGGAGATGATTGTGGACTTCAGGAAACAGCAGAAGGAGCACCCCCCTAGCCACATCGACGGGACCGCAATGGAGAAGATGGAAAGATTCAAGTTCCTCTGTGTACACGTCACTGACAAACTGAAATGGTCCACTCACACAGATAGTGTGGTTAAGAAGGCGCAACAGCGCCTCTTCAACCTGAGGAGCCTGAAGAAATTTGGCTTGTCACCTAAAACCCTCAAACTTTTACAGATGCGCAATCAAAAAGCAACAATGTTAGATATTACTAGTTAGATATTACTGCACTGTCAGAGCTAGAAGCACAAGCATTTCGCTACACCCAAAATAACATCTGCTATACACATTATGTGACCAATAAAATTTGATTTGAACTCTTGGTATTCCATTCCCGTGGCGGTCCTCATGAGAGCCAGTTTCATTATAGAGCTTGATGGTTTTTGCAACTGTGCTTGACGAAACTATAAAAGTTCTTGAAATGTTCCGTTGGCAGAGTTGCAAAGAAAGAGCCAAATCTCAGACTGGCCAATAAAAATAAAAGATTAAGATGGGCAAAAGAACACAGACACTGGAACTCTGCCTATAAAGCCAGCATCCCAGAGTTGCATCTTCACTGTTGACCTTGAGATTGGTGTTTTGCGGGTACTATTGAATGAAGCTGCCAGTTGAGGACTCGTGAGGCATCTGTTTATCAAACTAGACACTAATGTACTTGTCCTCTTCCTCAGTTGTGCACCGGGGCCTCCCACTCCTCTTTCTATTCTGGTTAGAGTCCGTTTGCGCTGTTCTGTGAAGGAAGTAGTACACATCGTTGTACGAGATCTTGGAATAGCCTTCATTTCTCAGAACAAGAATAAACTGATGAGTTTCCAAATAAACTTGTGTTTGTTTTGAAACTGGCCATTTTGAGCCTGTAATCAAACCCACAAATGCTGATGCTCCAGATACTCAACTAGTCTAAATGCCAGCTTTATTGCTTCTTTAATAAGCAGTTTTCAGCTGCGCTAACATAATTGCAAAAGGTTTTTCTAATTATCAATTAGCCTTTTAAAATTATAAACTTGAATTAGCTAACACAATGTGCCATTCAAACACAGGAGTGAATGTTGCTGATAATGGGCCTCTGTACACCTATGTGGATATTCCATTAAAAATCTGCCGTTTCCAGCTACAATAGTAATTTACAACATTAACAATGTCTACACAGTATCTGATCAATTTGGTGTTATTTTAAATGGACCAAAAATGTGCTTCTTTCAAAAACAAGGACATTTCTAAGTGACCCAAACTTTTGAACGGTAGTGTATATACATAAATAAATGATTACATTGATGCACACCTTGATATAGTTAGTGTTCCCACACTGCCATATCCATGTTACATTATTTAAAAAAGAAAACAGACAGAAGACAAGAGGCGACCACTTGTGCTAATTGTCCATCTAGCATTCGCATAACACCTGTGTGTAAGTGTAGCAGAAGTGTTTTGTAGATTGAGTCACCCATAGTTATAACGTTATGGATCTGTCCCAAACGGATACCGTAAGTGTATATATTTTTATTTGAGAATTCTTCATCGCTTATGGAAGACAAGTGCCAATGATGATTGAAGTTCCTAAACGTTAAAACAACGTCGGGATTGCAGTTCACATGAGGCAGCCGTGGGCGAAGCTAATTTTGGCTCAGAACTGTAGCCAGGGAGAAGCCAGAATGCCGCCTTGAGATTGAGAACTAATTTAGCTAGCAAGGTCAGACAGATGTCAATGCTGTGTTAATTAGCTAACTAACGTTAGTCCGGATACGTTTGTATTGACAACAAGACAACCACAACAGTGCCAAGCGAGTTACTGGGACTCATTTGGGGTATAAGACCGTAGACAGTTAACTTAGGTAGCTAGCTATCGTTGGATAACATGTAGCTGGTTAGTTCGCTGCTAAACAACTTGCGGTTTTCATACCTAGATCTTTATCGCTTATCCCCAGATGGTTGTCGAGTTCTGTGCACACTTTGGATACTAACGAAAGGTATTCGAGCTGTTCTAGCTCGTTATCTCCGATGTTTGCCATTCTCCACGAGATTGTTTTGTTTTCAGAAGAAACCAGCAGCAGACATATTTGATGGAGTATGACACCATTTCCGGTTCTGCCGGAAATTAGTGTGTGTGGTGTAGTTCTTCAATTTTGTCACCTGGTGGTGCTAAAACCATTCCCAAAAGGGGACTCCCTAAAAACACTCCAGTTCGATACAAGACACTTTGTAGCAGGTAAAATTAGCAGAGAATTTTCGCTAGTCCTAATCTTAACCTAATTATCCTAATTTATTGCGTAAATCCTCCTAATATGCTACGAAAAGACGTAACTGTATCGAAGGGGCGTGTTTTTAGGGCTCTCCCAAGATGGACACGGTCTCTATGGACACTGACCGGATGTTATGACTGCCACAGTGACAGACATACACGGGTTAGAGTGTTGGACGAGTAATCGAAAGGTTGCTAGATCGAATCCCTGAGCTGGCTATGTAAACATCTGTCGTTCTGCCCCTGAACAAGGCAGTTAAGCCACTGTTCCTAGGCCATTATGGAAAATAAGAATTTGTTCTTAATTAACTGACTTGCCTAGTTAAATAAAGGTTAAAAAAAAGAGGGAAAGTAATCAGATTACATAAATGAGTTTGGGTAATCCAAAAATTGTTACTAATTAAGATTCTGGACAGGTAACTGTAACGGATTACATTTAGAAAGCAACCTGCCCAACCCTGAACATGCAGTTGCACTGAACCACTGCTATCTAGGAAGAGCTGCTGCCACAAGTGCATCATCTCTCTTACGACACACTCTTTTAATGGGTTTTTATAACCCTAGAGATAATGGAATAGGTTTCCTTGTCTTTATGTATAATGAGTTACCCAACTGCCCTGAATTTCAAACTTTTTCTTTGCACTGCCGTCTCTGAGAACCATCTCCTTCCCTTCAAGAGACACACTTGCTCCCCCTCCTCTTCTAAAGTATCTTTCTTCTCCTCCTTCATTAAAGATTGGTGTATCCTTTATCCCCTTTCATTCTCTACCCCCTGGCTCACTGCTTAGGTCCCAGCCAAGGGCTTGTATAATCATCCCCCACTTCCCTCTTCACTTTTCCAGCATGGTGTAGCCTACAGATTCCTATGTGTTTTGAAATGGATCTGTGGGGGTGGGGGGTGCAGCTGAGGCCCCCTCTCTTGTCCTTACCTGACCCAGCAGAGTGGAGACTCTTTCACAATGGACTTATACCTGTGTGGGTTTAGCCTGTGTGTGTGTGTGTGTGTGTGTGAGAGAGAGAGAGTGAGAGAGAGAGAACCCTGTCAAGAGTACATTCTTTCGTGATTGTTTACAACCAACTCGGGGGGGTGGGCGACAGGCAGCAACCTCTGTGTCTGTTTTTACATTTCCCTGTTTAACCATCATGGGAAAAGATCCCCGCACTCATACATTAAAAAAAGTTTGATGGAATGTAGGTTCCCCCCCCTCCTCGTGTTTATGTTTATTTCTTGTCACTTCATCCGAGCTCTTTGCTACATTAGTGAGCGTGGAGCAAAAAAAGAGCGGCAAGATGGGGTTCCAAACAAATGTGCTGTTGACCTACAGGCAGGAAGTGAATTCACAGTGGCGCTATATGTTCAGTATGGCAATGTGTTTGTGTCAGAACGAGCGGGTGAGAGAGGGGAGGAGTGTACGAGAGAGGTGAAGCCTCTGTATGCACGTACACATGCATGCATATACTTGAATTGACAGCACAGCTGGCTGAGATGTTTGCCTGCCGCTGAGTGGAAAATTCCTGCTACAACTGAGGATGGAGAGAGGGAAAATAGGGAAGAGAGGAGGAGGGAGCCGCTGAGGGGGCCGTGCCAGGGTCCGAAAAGCAAGGGAGGGATTGGTTGGCGGAAAAGCTGCCTTTGTGAGATCACAGCCCCCACAACAGCTTCCCACCCACATGACAAGTGAGCGGTCTCCCTATTAAAGATTCTGAGACAAGAAAAGTATCAATGAGAAAACGCTGCGCATCTTATTATGTGACTCATTCATATTTATTGGCTAATGGACTGACATTCACATTGATGAACATGTGTTTATGTAGAGCTAGGCCTTGTAAAAAAAAAAAAAATTTAATTAAAGAGAAGGAACATTTCATCATATATTGTCCACCCACTTCTGATTGTTTTTCAGTCATGTCAGGTGTATATGTGTGCAAAGGTGATAGCTTGCCCATACTCTTTTTTTTAAATGTTCTTGCACATGCTGACCTGAAGCTGTCAAGCTTGGGTAATGCAGTATTTTCACCACCAGAGGGTGACAGAGTCAGGCTGGCCATGTCCTCACCTGAGGGACCCACACATCATGCTGTCTGGGATTGTGAAATTGGAACGATACCCACCCGCACCAAGTGTTTATTGCTAGATTTCACCTGCAATCTAGTGCGTGCAATCATCAAACAACAACATGAATAAAACTTAGACAGCACTCAGTCATGGGGGAGAATGCAGTGTGACGTACTGATGGACCGAACAGTGGTAGCAGTCCCTTCCATTCAGTCCCATAGCAATGTGACATGACAGGTTCTGTGTACTCATCATTTGCTACAATTCGTGCATGATGCATTTCCATCCTTGGCTGACTGCAAACTGAGCTTAGCAGTGGTGCATTTCCAATGAGGATTTACCCCTGTGTTTTACCCAAAAGGCTCCGACTTTTCTGTTTCCATCTACAGTACGCAGGCTGACACCCGTGCATGGCTCCGGCGGACCAGCTCTAACTTAGGACCAAAGCCAGGCCACTGGTACTTTAACTGGCATTGACATCACAATGGCTAACTGTGAACTTTCACACCTTCTCACAAAGCAACAGTCTTGAATGATACGGAAGTTGTTGCTTCTGCTCACTGCAAGTCTTGAGTGTCACACTCCTGATGGAAACACAGTAACACTAGAGGCAACATGAACATAAAACGATGGTGTGGGGGTAAGTCTAACTGGAAAAGCATCACAAATGTACTCCCCCTCCCCCCCAGAATATTTCTGAAAGCCTTGAAGATCAACAAATATAAAAGTGCCGTGCAACTGTATAGTCTGTTTATATGTGTTGTTATTGCAGTGAAAATGTATGGCATATGGAAATACAAAGATCCCAGAAAGAAAATTGACGTTGAAAATACATATTTTAGATGTCTTTTCCAGACGTTGACGTCAGGCGCATTTTAGGTGCTGAATGAAAGTTGAAGATATTTTTCCGGATGTTGAAAATACATACTTTTTGGACGTTGAAATCAGGTGCATTTTAGGTGCTAAATGAAATATGTAATTTACAGACATTGAAAATACATATTTTTCTGTCATTGATTTTATGGCCAAATTTCAACTGCACTTACAGTACCAGTCAAATGTTTAGGCATTCAAGGGTTTTCCTTTATTTATACTATTTTCTACATTATAGAATAATAATGAAGACATCAAAATGATGAAATAACACATATGGAATTATGTAGTAACCAGAAAAGTGTTTAACAAATCAAAATATATTTTATATTTGAAATTCTTCAAAGTAGCCACCCTTTGCCTTGATGACAGCTTTGCACACTCTTGGCATCCCTTCAACCAGCTTCACCTAGAATGCTTTTCCAACAGTCTTGAAGGAGTTCCCACATATGCTGAGCACTTGTTATTTGCTTTTACTTCACTCTGCGGTCCAACTCATCCCAAACCATCTCAATTGGGTTGAGGTTGGGTGATTTGTGGAGGCCAGGTCATCTGATGCAGCACTCCATCACTCTCCTTGGTCAAATAGCCCTTACACAGCCTGGAGGTGTGTTGGGTTATTGTCCTGTTGTAAAACAAATGATAGTCCCACTAAGCGAAAACCAAATGGGATGGTCTATCGCTGCAGAATGCTGTGGTAGCCATGCTGGTTAAGTGTGCCTTGAATTCTAAATAAATCACTGACAGTGTCACCAGCAAAGCACCCCCACACCATCACAGCTCCTCCATGCTTTACCGTGGGAACCACACATGCGAAGATCATCCGTTCACCTACTCTGCATCTCACAAAGACACGGCGGTTGGAATCAAAAATCTTAAATTTGGACTTATCAGACCAAAGGACAGATTTCCACCTCTCGAATATCTATTGCTCGTGTTTCTTGGCCGAAGCAAGTCTCTTCTTATTATTGGTGTCCTTAAGTAGTGTTTCTTTGCAGCAATTCGACCACAAAGGCCTGATTCACACAGTCTCCTTTGAACAGTTGATGTTGTGTCTGTTACTTGAACTTTGTAAAGCATTTATTTGGGCTGCAATTTCTGAGGCTGGTAACTCTAAGGAACTTATCGTCTGTAGCAGAGGTAACTCTGGGTCTTCCTTTCCTGTGACGGTCCTCATGAGAGCCAGTTTCATCATAGCGCTTGATGGTTTTTGCGACTGCACTTGAAGAAACTTTTAAAGTTCTTCTAAACCGAACATAGACCTCTGTAATTGGTTCAGATTTGGTCCAGTTCAAACCAAAAATCTACTTCCTTGGACTTCGAAATCAAGGCCAGTCCGAACAGGACCAAATTATTAGTAGTATAAAGAGACATCCAAAAGTTGTCGCTATCGATAAGTGCTTAGCGGGATGGGTCCCAACCGCACACTCAGGGAGCCAATGTGCACTCATAATCTGTCTTGGGTTTATATACAGTGGCAAGAAATAGTATGTGAACCCTTTGAAAATACCTGGATTTCTGCATAAATTCCAGGGTGGGAAAAGTATGTGAACCCTTGGATTTAATAACTGGTTGACCCTACATTGGCAGCAATAACCTCAACCAAACGTTTTCTGTAGTTGCGGATTAGACTTGCACAATGGTCAGGAGGAATTGTGGATCATTCCTCTTTATACAACTATTTCAGTTCAGCAATATTCTTGGGATGTCTGGTGTGAACTGCTCTCTTGAGGTCATGCCACAGCATTTTAAATTGGGTTGAGGTCAGGACTCAGACTGGGCCACTCCAGAAGGCACATTTTCGTTGTTGATTTACTTCTGTGTTTTGGGTTGTCGTCCTGTTGCATCACACAACTTCTGTTGAGCTTCTATTGGCGGACAGATAGTCTAACATTCTCCTGCAAAATGTCTTGATAAACTTGGGAATTAGTTTTTCAATCAATGATAGCAAGCTGTCCAAGATCTGAGGCAGCAAAGCAGCCCCAAACCATGATGCTCCCTCCACCATACTTTACAGTTGGGATGAGGTTTTGATGTTGGTGTGCTGTGCCGTTTTTTTCTTCACACATAGTGTTGTGTGTTCCTTCCAAACAACTCAACTTTAGTTTCATCTGTCCACAGAATATGTTGCCAGTAACCCCGTGGAACATCCAGGTGCACTTTGGCAAACTTCAGACTTGCAGCAATGTTTTTTTGGACAGCAGTGGCTTCTTCCGTGGTGTCCTCCCATGATCACCATTCTTGTTTAGTGTTTTAGATATCGTAGACTCGTCAACAGAGATGTTAGCATGTTCCAGAGATTTCTGTTAGTCTTTAGTTGATACTCTAGGATTCTTCTTTACCTCATTGAGCATTCTGCGCTGTGCTCTTGCAGTCATCTTTGCAGGATGGCCACTCCTAGGGAGAGTAACAACAGTGCTGAACTTTCTCCATTTATAGACAATTTGTCCTACCGTGGACTGATGAACGTCAAGGCTGTTAGAGATGCTTTTGTAACACTTTACAGCTTTATGCAGGTCAACAACTCTTCATCTTAGGTCTTCTGCGATCTCTTTTGTTCGAGGCATGGTTCACATCAGGCAATGCTTCTTGTGAATAGCAAACTCACTTGAGTTATTTTTTTTATACGGCAAGGCAGCTCTAACCAAAATCTCCAATCACGTCTCATTGATTGGACTCCAGGTTTGCAGACTCCTGAGTCTTTTGGAGAAGTCATTAGCCTAGGCGGTCACATACTTTTTCCAACTTACACTGTGAATGTTTAAATGATGTATTCAACATAGACAAGAAAAATACAATAATTTGTGTGTTATTAGTTTAAGCACACTATGTTTGTCTATGGTTGATGAAGATCAGATCAAATTTGATGACAAATTTATGCAGAAAGCCAGGTAATTCCAAAGGGTTCACATACTTTTTCTTGCCACTGTATGGGTTTCAGTAAAGCAGTGTCAGGAAGGGATGGAGAGAAAGCTTAGGGGTTCTGGTGGGGGGACCCTGCCAAGCACTACCTGCTTTAGTTGCCAGGCTTTTCTTTTTGTGTTAAGACAAACTATCAGTCTGCTCTAGAATTCCCCTGTTTACGTTCCCATGGCGGTGTCTTTTCCTCAGGAGGGTGATGGGGTCACTGAATGGGGAAAGGAAGACTGTTTTGATGTGTCTATGTCATGTCATCCTCTCCGGGGTTCGGCAACAACCGTATGCATCCGGGTTTTCAGGGGAAATGGAAAGAGAGCCTGTGATGCAAATTCCACTTTTGGAAGTTAACAAAGTGACAACATAACTCCTCCTCCACATTTTACTGGATTGGTACAATAGTGCAGAAGAGAACCTCGCCCAATAGTTTTTTTTTTTAATTCTCATCCGGACCAGAAAGAAAGAAACACCGCTCAGGCATTTCTTTTACGCCTGCTACGTTAGGTTAATGTCAGGTAAACATGGGTGAAGTCAGTGAAGTCCAGACGCAACCACCCTCCCACCTTCCCCTCCCAAGCGTCTTTTATAGTGGTCCGCTATCCACACAATAGGCCTGGCTACACTCAGAAACACTGTATGTCTAGCCGTGCTGCAGTAAGGAAACAATGGATCTAAAATTACATTTCCAATGTGAGCTTCACATCTACCCAACTATCACAATTACTAGTCATGAATTAAAATAACAATCAGCAGTTTCTCTCTCCCCCCTATGTATTACCTGACAGCGACTGTTATATAATACCCACTCTGCAATGCACGGGCACAGAAATAGCTCGCTAAGCTGATAAAGTTTTTCTTCTGATATATCCGCTTACCCCATGATATTGGCAGGCTCAGGTAACCAACTGTTAACAAAGGGATGGAGGAGGAGGCAATAACAGACCAGGGAGCGGGGGAATGTAAATTTAGTCACATATTTATTACATAAATATATAGTAAAATAGACCAGCGACAATTACCATAAAAATATCTTCCTTTAAAATCCTGACCATAAACAAAGGTTTGAAAAATATCACATACTGACGTTTACAAACACGCTGATTGTCTGGACCTGTCATAAGCAGCCCACCACAAAAACCTGACATCACACCACCCACTGGATTCTTGGAGGAAGAGGGGGGGTTCAGATGCTAGGGCGAGAAGGGGGAATGGGACGAGGGTAAAGGTTCAGAAGGAAGGGGGTGGGAAACCCTGCAGTAGCTACATATGAGGACACCGAGGTGTATTTTATTTTATTTATTTTTTAAATGTGGAACTCAGTTGGGGTCTCAACTTACTGATGAATTAGAATAGTACCATTTCAAAACGTTGTTGTGCATTAGCAGTTTCCTCTTGTTATATGTAGCTCACTGTCAGTCAATCAATTAGCCCATGTCAATTACCAATATTTAGATTGGTAAATTAGGGTAGTTAGTCTAGCCAGCTATCTAAGCTTGTCTGACCTCTAGGGGGCCCCCATTTCAGATCTCAGATATCATATTAACATGGCATAAGTCATGGCAAAATGTGGGGGTGGGGGGAGGGCCTGGAAGTGCCTGAGACACTCCAGGACCAGGGTTGCCTACTCCTGGTCACTGGTTATGCTGGCAGACCAGCATGGTCAAGCTGGCAGACAAGCCTTCGTTGTGTTTTTGCTGGTGATCAGCATATTTTGTTTTTATGCTGGTGACCAGTCTTCATTGTGGAGTTGCTTGTGACCTGCCTTCGTTGTGTTTTTGCTGGTGATCAGCCTTTGTTGTGTTTTCACTGTTGACCACACTGTAAAAACCATAACTTCTTTCTACAGTAACTTACTGGCAGCTAGTTACCTGGTTTAACAGTGCATTACTGTAAAAAAATGAATGTACTGTTAAACCAAGTTTCTTTGGAATTTACAGTAACATACTGTAACTTTTTGCACAGTAACATACAGGTACCTGGCTGCCAGTAAGTTACCATAAAAACAACTTGGCTTTTTTTACAGTGTACTTTTAGTTCATGGTTTTTGCAGCTTTTTATCCATTAGCCAATCGGCATTTCTCAACGTGTTTAAAGGACGTGAATGCTGGTATTTACAACTTCACAACTGGAAAATGTTCACTTCCCACTTGGTTACAAACACAACATTACTTTCACAGTACTTTGAAATGTAGGTGGGGGCAATGTGCAAGTGAGGGCTCATTAGCATATTTGTGGGCATGGTCTAAAATGTTGTATTTGTCCCAAACAATTGAAGGAAGTGTTGTACCAGTTTAAGTGATTTTATTGTAATGTTGTTGGAGGTTGAGCACCTCATTTGTCCACTCCCAGTTCTGTAGTATTTGCAAGAGCTTGTGACAATCAAGAGCTGCATTGTTAAGAGGTGACTGTGCATGTTCCAATAACATAATGGCAGTTGGTTACTGGGAAGTTCATGTTCAATAACATACTGTCAGTTTGTGTCAAGTAGTTATTGTAAAATTCACAGTAACTGATCTCTGGCACAACCAAGAGGCTGAGGCAAGTTTAGGCTGGGTCTCAAAGACTGTGTATTAGTTGTCAGCTAATGTTATAAGCTTTCTTGTAATCAGTGAAGGTACTGTGAACTTCTGGCAGCTAGTAAGTCACTGTGCTTTTACAATAACATCTTACTGGCAGTTAAGGCTGGCAGTTAGTTTCTAACAGTTACTGGCTATTTCGTTCATGTGAATTTGACAACTTTCTGACTGCTGGTTGCCAATTAGGTAATACAAAATTCACAACAACTTCCAGGCAACTAACTTCCATTAAGTTACTGTGAAATGCACAGTAACCTCTTAACAGTGCAGCTCTTTAATGTCACATGCTCTTTACAAAGATTCCAGAACTGACAGTGTTAAAAGAGGTGCTCAACCTTTGACAACATAACCATCATCCAATTAAAGTGGTAAAACACTTCTACTGACGGTTGGCACAAATACATGTATTTTAGTTCACACACACAAATATGCAAATGAGCCCCACCAGTACATTGCCACCACCTGGATTTCAAAGTGCAGCGATGATTGTACCTTATATTCAAAATATTGGGTAGAAAAATGTGATATTATACTAGATAATCTGCACATGTCCCCTAAAAAGGAAACAACAAGTACCATGTGAGTATGACCTTTTTGTACCCCAGGGAACAACACTGTAGCCTAACCGTATCCTAATTTTGAGAGTTTGTGGTTATACAATGCCTTTGGAAAGTATTGAGACCTATTGACCTTTTCCACATTTTGTTACGTTACAACCTTATTCTAAAATGGATGAAATAAACATAAAAACTCAGCAATCTATACCTCGTTATGACAAAGCGAAAACAGGTTTTTAGAAATTATTGCAAATGTATTAAAAACGAAAAACAGATACCTTATTTACATAAGTATTCAGACCCTTTGTAAATTGAGCTCAGGTGCATCCTGTTTCCATTGATCATTCTTATGATGTTTCTACAACTTGGAGTCCACCTGTGGTAAATTCAATTGATTGGACATGATTTGGTACCATCCCTACACTGAAGCATGGTGGTGGCAGCATCATGCTGTGGGGCTGTTTTTCAGCGGCAGGGACTGGAAGACTAGTCAGCATTGAGGCAAAGACGAACGGAGCAAAGTACAGAGAGATCCTTGATTAAAACCTGCTCCAGAGCACTTAGGACCTCCGACTGGGGCAGGACAATAACCCTAAGCACACAGCCAAGACAATACAGGAGTAGCTTCGGGACAAGTCTCTGAAATGTCTTTGAGTGGCCCAGCCAGAGCCCGGACTTGAACCCGATCGAACATCTCTGGAGAGACCTGAAAATGGCTGTGCAGCAACGCTCCCCATCCAACCTGACAGAGCTTGAGATGAATGGTAGAAACTCCCCAAATACAGGTGTGCCAAGTTTGTAGCGTCATACCAAAGAAGACTTGAGGCTGTAATCGCTGCCATAGGTGCATCAACAAAGTATTGAGTAAAGGGTTTGAGTATTTATGTAAATGCGATATTTCATATTTTTTTGTTGTTGAGTAAATTAGCAAACATGTTTAACCTGTTTTTGCTTTGAAATAATGGGGTATCGTTGTCGATTGATAAGGGGGGATATTATTTAATACATTTTAGAGTAAGGCTGTAACCTAACAAAATGTGGAAAAAGTGAAGGGGTCTGAATACTTTCCTAAGGCTCTGTATGTTCTTGGTAATAAAGGTGTACCTTGTGGCACTGCTGAAACATTAATGCACTTCAGCCCAAAAGCTTACAAGTTTAAATCCCCAAAGCAATTATGCACACTTTACATCAAGTGTCCCTGAGCACTGCTATTTTTAAGTTTGTGTTGTCAGATTATCTGACAATGATTGACCTGATTCTGGGATAACTTTTAGCAAAGTGCAGAAATGTATTCTTGCCATTAAAATCTATGGCCAATCTCTGTCATGCCCACAGACCTGGCAGTGTAGCAGGAAATTCAGGTCATTAGCAACCAGTTCAAATCCAAGTGTGGTATAGTCTCAGGTAACCAGCATTCAGCAGCATACTGTCCTTTTAAAGCAATAACGCCTTAATTCAGCTGTAAAACATCTGTAACTTGTTGTCGTTTAGCATACTCTCATTGAAACCAGTAGACTGTAGTGTACTGTAAAATTACAGGAACTGTTTAACAGTGTAGCATTTTCATTGTATGAAAGGAAAACATGGTGGCGAGGGAAAGAACAGGATGGTTCTTCACAACCATCACAGCAGTAAAGAACCCTTCCTGATATGCCTGTATGCTTTGGTCCAGCATTGTCCAGCTGGCCAAGCTGGTCTGCTAAACCACGCCCATAATAATCATATTTCCCAGCATGCTCTATCGCAGTTTTATTTTTTACAATTGTTTGTTTCAATATCTGTGTTTTTGCATGTACATTGATTTATTAATCAATTAACTACACAAAGATAAATAACGTTTTCTAAACTAATCCAATCTGTTAGTTGGATTTATTGCACCCGTTACTAAAATGGTTGTTCCAGTTTAGATGGTTTATTTGTCTTTCCAAACCAGGCGGTTTGAATGCAGGTTGTGGGTGAATGAGATAGAGAATTGTTGGCTATCCCCCCCTCAGACTGGATTCCAGTTAAGCAATAAGGCAGGAGGGGGTGTGGTATATGGCCAGTATACCACAGCTAAGGGCTGTTCTTATATAAGCATGATGCCATATACCACACACTCTCAAGGTGCCTTATTATTATTATAATAAACTGGTTACCAACCTAATAGGACAGTAAAAATAAATGTTTTGTCATACCTGTGGTATACAGTCTGATATACCACTGCTGTAAGCCAATCAGCATTCAGACCTCGACCCACCCAGTTTATAATAGGAATGAGACATCACCTTGCAGGCCAGCATAATGTGATTTGACGCAGGTTTTGTGGGTGACCAGCATATGCTGGTACGTTGGTGACCAGTTTCCAAAACACAGATAATGCTGGTCACCAGCAACAACACAGAGAAGGCTAGTCACCAGCCTATGCAGTTTTTTTCAGCAGGGTACTGTGTGCTCTCTGGCCACCACCAGTTACGGCAGTCTCAGATTAAGACTACAGCCTTGATAGATTTACATGTACTGCTGGCTGAAGGTTTTGAATTCTGTTTTATCTAACAATAAACACAAATATAATGAGAAGTTAGCTAACGGACTGGTTAAAAAACTTTTTTGAAGAAAAAAACAATTATCAATAAAAACATATCCATAAAAACAACATCAAGAGACACAAAAATGACTCGAACCAGAGAAAATACAATCCAACCCAGCCATATCGAGGCTTGCCTCTGCGTCTTTCCATTGGTCAAATTTGGTAAGATTAAAACCCAATAGATTTGAATCAGGTGTCATGTCGAAGTGCACCGTTCATGACCTTTTCAAATAAAATTGGCACATGGGGCCTTTCTCTGGATAGAACAGTGGACTGCAAAAGTGCAGGTGATAGACATCAACACAAAGAGATCACACACACCTGTACAGCAAAACATCGCCCAGAGTGTAGTCCCTATTCCAGGACTGGAGAACAGTGGAGATGGTAAGAAAGGCAGTTTGACATGGACCCTTCTGTCAAGACCAGCTACTGTAGACTGGATTGAGTAGTGGGTATTTGTGAACTATGGAACTCAATTAGACCCATCTGTTTCTGTGTGGAACTTCTCTGTGGGAACATTTGATCCCTTTTGCGGCAATATCTTCACTATCTTAACAGAGTATATATCTGGCTGTCCATACAATAAAAGGCTATAGTAGAGTATTGGTCGATTGGATTGAGGTTTGATCTGTGCTAGGAGGGTACATGTCAGAGCAGTGCCATGAAAAGATGACAGGAGACACATGGGAAGAGGAGGGGTTTAAGGAAAGCACCCTTTGAGGCCTCACATTCAAACCTGAGCAGTCCCGACCGATCAAACCCGTTTTCAACCTGACAAACTTTGCATATGCATTCATACATATGGTGTGTTAATTCTCTAAATATTTTTTTTTCATTAATAGTGTACATTCCTTGCTGTCTAGGCATAACATTTCTGATGCGCACCTTTTACAAAAAATATCTCCACAATTTTACAAATTTCAATAGACACATAGGATGTCCAAGCAGCATAAAGCCGACCAACCAACTATAATCACCTGCCTTCAAAAGCTCCTGAAGGCACTACCTAATAGTGCTAATAACTAATTGGAAAAATATGTGAAAAATTTGGCCTAGTAAGTAACAGACTCAATACATCACAATCGGACGAATCGCCAGAGCAATTGCTTTACTCCCATTCAAAGATCTTCACACGTTCTAACTTGCCCAGCTGTCCATGCCTGAGACAGTGAGCAGGCCACAGTGCAGGTCAATGTGCCATAGAAGGGTCGTAGTGCTTTTTAATGACTACAGTCATGTGCTCACTCTTACTCAACTTACTACTGTACACAAGCACATCTAGAGGATGGCTTACCGACGCCTAACAGTCACGACTTTGAACAGTCCAAGCACTTCACAACACAAAATATAGTCGCACAGAGCTGCGTGACCTACCTCTTTCTCTATATCACGCATACACACACACGCATGGACGCAGGCGCGCACACACACACTAACTCCCTTGTCCCTCTTATTGTTGGCAGGATTAACATGGCAATCTGGTGATTTCATTAGATCCCTCCGATCTCTGAACTCAAAAAATAGTTTTTCTGTTGCATCAGAATTGCCTCCATGGGGGTGTTTGCTCTAGTCATTTCTACTTCTCTGTGACGATATCCTCCTAATGTTATTCTTAGGAGACCGAAGCTGGAAAAATCAAGCAAACATACATATAGGCCTATCTTTCCCCCAAGAGCCCAACTCTATTGTCTGCATTTTTTCAAAGAAAACCAATCTACACAAATCATCGATCTCTACATAAAATACTGCAGTACAGTTTCACATGGGAGCAATACAAAACACAATCAATAAGGCAGCCGTTTCAAAACCTGCAATGCCAAGAACAAGAGAACCCAGGACAGAGGTAACACTATCAACAGTCTGGTTTCCATTTGCAAGCATAAAAGTCCATCCAGTTGAGCCCCTTTTTAAAAAGCATTCCTACCAGCTCGCATTCTGCACTTGTGAGTTACAACCCCCCTCACCCACCCCCGAACGGTTCCCAAGCCTTTTGGGCAGCAGGTAGCCTAGCGGTCAGGGTATTGGAACAGTAACCGAAAGGTTGCTAGTTCAGAATCCCTGAGCCGAAAAGGTGAAAAATCTGTTGATCTTCCCTTGAGGAAGGCACTTAACCCTAATTGCTTCAGGGTCACCGTCAATAATCTCTGATCCCTGGCTGCGACCACACTCTTCGACGGTGCCTCAGGGGGAGTTGAGAAATGCAAGAAAAACAAAAACATTTCCACACTCATCCAGGTTACCCACTTGTACATGGTGAAAAAAAGGACAAATATAAGCACCCCTATTTGACCTCTTGAACACGTTAATGGTTACATTCTTCAAGGGAAATAAAAATGTGAGCCTATGACAAGGCTGTTTTACAGAAATCTGTCTCGTACTGCGGCCTCAAAAGATGCTTCGGGAGTTGGGGAGACCAAAGCGGGTCAGTGGATGCTCAACACAGCACACACATACAAACCGACGAAGACGGACACACACACATACACCACAAACAAATTTGAGCCATACCAAGCTTCCAATGCATCACTAAGTATTGGCATTAAGCACACCTAAATAGAACACGTCTGTGGACAGAGGTGCAAAGCTTTTCCTCTGATGGTGAATTGCTGCCATATTGGATGGAAGCCATGCAAGTGGACCGTTCGCTAACTGTGCGGGGAAGCTGAGTATTGCTGCTTGCACTGTAGCTGTAAAAGGGGGAAAGCGCATAGCCTGGAATATTAAACAGGAATACACTGTCCGTGATTGTTACAATCTGTTTTGTACACTGTATGCGTGTCTGTGTGTAGTAAGCAACGGTGAGGCGTGATTACTTCTGGACCGTAGGGTATAATTATTTTTGTCTGCGGGCAAGGAACTGGCCCAAATACAGAAAAGTCCTGCGTGAGTCAGTGTTTATCACCAAACACACGCACGTACATTCACCCACCGACACACACACACACATACACACCGAAGCAGACAGACATTATAAATACAGGCAGACAGAGACGGAAAGACAGATATACTCAGAAACCAACACACGCGGGCAGAAGTACCCTCTCATTTAAAACAAAGCTATGAGGATGCGGTGCAGTTTCTTCGTACGAGGAAGGGTAAAGGGGGAAAGAACTGGGAGAACCAACGAGAGGGAGTGCAAACAGTACATAGCATAACATTCTCCATCCATAGGGCAACAAATATGAGCTAACAATTGTGGTTCATCTAAGGTCTATCATCATTTATCTAGAAAATGTTTTTTTTTTGTTTTGTTTTTTTACCTGAGAGAATACTTCAATAGCTTTCTTACCCAGTCCGGAGAAACAAGGTGTGTGTCTGTGAGTGTGCATGTTTAGAGTAGGTGTTCTAGCCAACACTCTCATGGGTCATGCATATTCACATTGCCTCACAGTAAATCGCCTAATAGGGTCTGACAAGACTAGTTAAACTACCGCACCACTCGCTCACATAACGCACTTCATTCAAAACATTTGTAAAAAAAAATATATGTTGTCAACTGCTATGGCTTTGAGGATACAGCGACACTGATATAACGGTTCAACTAATTCTAAGTAATAGTTAAAATGTTGCAAGCGCTATTTGGTCATTATCGGGTGCAATCAGTATGTTTCAACGCGTTACACTGACACAATCATGAACTGTTTTTATATTATTATATTCTCCGGGAAAGACTCTCGAATTGAGGCTACTGAAAGTGCGTCTCAACTACGTACATGCTGCTATGTCAGTATACAGCGGGTTAAAGCTGTCCTGTTAATGTGTGGCAACTTGGTTTGTTCAACGATTGTGCATCAGTGCATTCGCTCGTGTCTCTGAGTGGTCTGGCCTTTGACCTCCATGAGGAGAGGTGAGAGATCATCCGGCCATTGCACAAGTTACTCGCATCTCTCCCACGTACGTCGCTCGACACCCACTGAGCGCCATGACGTCTTGAATGACATTCCTTTGGCCGCTAGATTAAATATTTGAAAGCTCATCTATGCCAGCGTTTTTTCTTTCTTATCCACTTGTCTTTCTAAAAGAACTCTACAAAAATGTAGGGACTCCTCTGAGGCTGCGTGGGCCTTGTTAGGTAGCACCAAGTCGATCTGCTGAACCATGAGAGCGTTGCAACATGTAGACAAATACTGTAACACAGATACACACATCACACACACTGATTCTGGAGCAGTTTACAACAGCACAACCTTTCTATGACAGTACCCTTCCAACACTTGGCCTTTTGTCATTTCAACAAGTAGACTTGCTGGACCCCAGGGATCAGCCGGTGAGCTGGGTTATGGTTGAAGAACAGAGCCTTGGAGTATCCCGTCAACCCTGGGCCCCACTCATTTGACAGCCCTGACCCTCAGCCTGCAACAGAGTAGCAAGGGCCTTTGTACCCAGATCAAATAAGGACCCATGGGATTCATGTAGTTGATTTGGGTCAGGGGAATCCGGACAAGGTTGAAACTGCTTTAATTTAAACATGACTGCCAGTCTGCCTCGCCAGTAAAGGGAGCACGCTTTTGAAGGGGTTGTAACGGATTTGCATAGACATCTTGAGTTCCTTTTTTTGTTTTCACAAAACTACATTTTGACATATGTAGAGCAAACACAGCCCCCCTGCAAAAAAATGTAACATCACAGACTTCCTCCTCCCTCTCCCCATGTTTCAGTCTGTTGGACTGAACCATGCTATGACTGCTGATGAAAGGACAGGGATGTTGGAGGATTTCATTAAATGGGCTATCCCAAGTTAAGATGTAGCGGGCAGTAGCCAGGCAAGCTGTGGTTTAGGCGTAGCATTTATTTTGGGAATATTGGCTGATTTCTCTTTTAGCGAAGTCTTGCCATCCCCCCTCCCCTTCTAAACGGCAATATCCATTACACCTCCACATACTCTGTCTACTGTGGCTGTTACCCACTCCCGTCGTTAACCTGGAGAGACCAGTCTGTTGGTGGACACACACTGTATAGCCTTGACTGTATAGCGCTTAGAGTTGTGGCCAGGACATAATGTAGCGATGGCTAGCTATCTCTTTGCAAAGAATAGGAGGCACAGGGATGCTTAATGTCACGGGGTCACTTCTGAATACGGATCGACATGCGCGTGTGAGAGTACACACACAAGCACCCAGATGTACAGTATGAAGCGTTAATATACATAGCACCCCCCCCCTGCTTATTTTACAAGATGGTGGGACGCAGGTGCCGGCAAGTTGGTGCTCAAGCCTCAACATCCAGTTTGTGAGTGTTGCATATGTTTTTACATATACTGGTTTTTCATATTTCATTTTTTTGTATTTACATCCTTGGTTGTGGCCAAAATAAAACAAAAAATAATGAAAAAGAAAAGTATTTACAGAAAAAACATACTGTTTATATTGCACGTTGCAGATGGGCAATATTCTCAGTTTGTTTCCGTGTAACGTCTATGTGACACCACTGTCCATTCTGCTGGTGAGCGGAAGTGAGGTTGTGTGTACCGGGCTCAGATCTAGCCCCATCCTATCAGCTACATTCAATACCATAGAGCACTCAGCCATTACAAAAGACACCCCCCCCCCCCCTCAAGCTCTGGGCAGTTCACATTTGACTTCACTATCTATGGTCGTGGATACACCTGGGAGGGGCCAACTGCCAGCAATCCATTTCAGCACCTGTTGATGATGCGAGACTTTACTTACGTTGGGTCCACAATCTTCCAAGAACCAATTTAATAGGTAGCGAGCGCCAAGGCTTGTGGTTGAGTCTTTTTGTAATCGCTACAGATGCGTACACGTCACAAGCACATATATACATATTTTTTTAAATGCATATTTTTTTAAATGCATTTACGCACTTCCACATGTGCCTGTGAATCATCACTCCTCCCAAGTTCCTTTTTGAGTTTTGTGTTGTGTGAGGTATGAGAAGATTGTGTTTCAGTTTCGGTTGCATTATTTTTCCTGCTTGTGAATTTTTTTTCTTCAAAGTCTTCTTTCATAAAAAAGCAAACATTATATTTATATATATAAAGAATCCTCCTGTTTTTTGTTTGTGGTAAATTCCTCCTGAAAAGGGACGGACAATCAGACAGATGCACAGACAACAGAACAGTTGGCTTATCAACACAAACTATAGGTGATGGAAAATGTCTACGTTACGCTGCAGGCGTGGTCAAAAAGTGACTACGGCTGTTCTTTTTTCTCTCTTTTACGTAAAGCAGTTTAAGCGTAAAAAAAAACTACATAAACATCACACAAAAAAAAAAACGTTGAGATACAATGACGGGAAAAAGATCTCCAAGCGTTCGACTTTTGTTCAGGAGTCTTTTTAAAGTCATATATTCCTCATTTCACTTTTCTGGGTACATAATCTTTATCATCATATATGTCTTTCTCAATAAAAATTCAACTCAGAAGGTAAAAGCAGCATTTCAACCAACCATTTCACACACACACACACACACACCCAATCGGCTCACAGGAACTAAGGACCTTGTTTTTTCTGTCACTTCGTTCTTTGTCAACGAAGCTTGGAGTTTCATACCCGCATCCATTGAATGGCGCTTCTGTTTCTGTTGCCGATCGTCTCCATGTGAAAGTTGGTGTCTCTCCTTTATGGAGAGCCGAAGGTGGGGATTCGCTGCCTCAATGAGGGATCATCTCCCCGTCCTCTGACCACGGGCGACGGTCCCCCTCCAACCCACGCCATACGAAGGACGGAAGGAAGGGCTGATGCCACCACCTTCTTTCTGTCCCGCTCCCTTACGCTCTCTCCTTCACTCGCTCCCATTGCTGCTTTGCCGTTCACATTCATTCGGTAACGCCGCTCTAAGTGAGCGATTATGGCCAGCCTTGTCTCACAAGGGAGAGGCATGGATTCAGTTTGGTGTACATTTTTCAGACCTACTGTTGGCCTCCTACATTGAGTGGGTGAATGGGTGGTTGGGCAGGGGAAGGAGTATGTACTGGGGCTGGATCTGGGTAGACTTGGAGACCAATGCTGAGAGGAGAGTGTATGAGTGACAAACAGACCCCGGACCATCCCTCCCTCACCCAGGGACGTCTCCAGCCCAGAGTGGATGAGGGTTGGGGAGGAGGGCTGTTGGTTTAATACTGAAAATGTGACATGGTTAGTTGGGAGCCCTGTTCCAGTGGCCTATGTTATACAGAGTCGGCCAGGACTCTCAGGGGAGGGGGCATGCCTGACAGAGGACTTGAAGCTAGGTTTGAGGATTAGGGGTTGTATAGTTGCTGATGAGAGTGGGGAGGGTGGAGAGAGGGGTTGGAACTACTGCAGTAGTGTGAGGGGGCTCTGGCGGCTCCACTAGAGTGCTCTGAAGTCTGGTAACAGTCGATTTCGGGTTGATTCCACCTACGGCGGTTGAGGTTGCTGCAGTTAGGCTTGGCCATCTGCTATGAGTATCCGCCATCCTGGTCCCACTCAACGCTCGGCTCCATGTCCTCATGCGTTCCTCTACATGCTCCCGGAATGCTGAAACGCATCCATCCATTCATCCCTCCCGCCACCTCGTTCAGTCGTTCACAAACTACTGCTTAGCGTTCAATGAAAATTGGTTGTCTCTTTGAACTTTTTTTTGTTCCCTCAACAGTGCTAAACCCGCCCATCTACGGCTTGTTAACCTTGGGGTTCTCCGCTTGCTCGCGGTGTATCGCTTCTCCAGCCAATCCTCTTCCAGGGCAACAGCTGGACTGTACATGCAATTTCCTCCGTTGTGTGATTTATTGGCTTCTGTTTCAACTGAAAAAAAAAATCAAAATAGGGACTCCAAATTTGAATAGTGACACTTGGTCCCACATAACAAAAAAGAGAAAAGCCGAACGTAAATGGTTACCATCCCCCGTTCCCCCGGAAAAGAGGAGAGAAGTCAGTGAAACCAATGAGGTCCCCATAGGGAAGGGCAGGCCCTCCTGTCTTCAGTGGTATTTCATTTCAACTGAGTGGTAGTACTGAGATTGTGTGTTTGAGGGATTCGTCTTAATGTATGTGTGCTTATGAGTTTCCACCCATGCACATATGTGTGTTTGTTGAGTATCCTTAAGAGTGTGTGTGTGTGTGTGTGTAGATGGGTGGGTGAGGAGGCTGGGGGCTGCTGCCCTGTGTCCAGAGGTGAGGTAGAGCCTGTCGGCACAGGAGCGATGGCGGCGCCCCAGCCTTGAAGGTGTGCCCACTTTGAGGTAAATGGCAGACGTCATTGACCTTGCCCTTTCTCAGTGACTGCTACCCTAACAACTGAGTATGGAAGCTTGGAGGGGCCAATACTGAGCTGAGTCACACAGGCGCAGACTCAGACTAACTTACCCTGCAGGTCAGGGCTACATCACTGCAATGTGTACAGTCAACATGGCGTTTGAGTTTCTGAGGTGAGGATGTGTGTGTATGTGAGAGACATGAGTTGCCTGCCTTGTTCACTGCTATTCAGACATAGTGTGGGAGTCTATATGGATGCTGTTCAGTCTCCAGCCATTGAGTCTACTTGCCAGTGATTTAACTCTCTCTCTCTCTCTCTCTCTCTCTCTCTCTCTCTCTCTCTCATCCTATTCCTCCCCTCTTCTCTTTCACTCGTACTCCTCTGAGAACTCTCCCCGTCAGTGGGCCCCCTTCCATCTTCCCCTCTTTCCTTCACTGCGATGACTTTCCTTGGAGAGAGAAGGGCTCAATTGTCATTCATAAGAGGGTCTACTGCTGGCACCAGCAGCACAGGAAATGACAAGGCACGTCTGCCCAGTGTGTGTGTGTGAGTCACAGGAACCGGCCAAATGACAGAACTGAAGGTAGATACGGAGCCATGGTCTGTAGTTTTACACATTTCAGACAATTAAAGGAGACTTATAAACATAGCACCTGACTTGTTTCAAACATGATCACGCTCATGGCTCAGTTGCGTTGGGAGATGATAGTAGGTACTGGTAGCTTTGCTCTACGGTAGGCGCTATATGGCACACGCTCAGGACCTCTGCTTGTGTGTGACAGTGTCACCTGAATTATTGTTTTACACTAATTCTGAGACTGAAATTAGCGGACCAGTTTAAAACATGGTTGCCATAATTTCAAACCGGTGCAAAGCTGTGAAGACCACCATCTAGTGGCGAGTGACAAATGAGGTGCTGCCGATAAGGCTCTGGGAAGGGACCCAGAGTGTGTGTGCATGTGCGTGCGCGCCTTGGCAAAGGGATGCAACTCCCACTGGATAAGACTGCTCAGACAGGGAGGGCCGCCAAACTGATTCCCCAAAACAGGTACGAAGAGGTGGTTGGTTAAAAGCAAAAATCATTGTTTGTTTGACCTCTGCTGCTGGTGTGTGGTTGTTGCCTGCTGTTTGTTGTTTACCACGTAAATGTCGGAGATACACAAGTCCTGCCAAAACCCTCCCCCGCTCCAGAAAAACAGCCATTCCTTCCCAAGTCGCCACCCTACTATTTGGCAGCGGGGGGGCGCCACTCACACTTCCTGGTCCTCGAAGACCTCCAGGAAGAGCGGGGGAAAAGTTCAGTTGGGCACTCCACCTTCATGTGGAGGAAGCGGCTGGCGTGGCACGCCCCGATCATACGCAGGTCCGTCACCTTCATCAGCAGCTTGGGCCAGAAGTGGGGAATGTTGTGTTTGCGGTAGTTGATGTAGTGTTCAAACGCCAGCAGGTAGGTCTCCTGGCACTTCTCGATCTTGTCACTGCTCGTGAGGCCCGAGCGGTCTGAGACCGAAGGGGAGGAAGAGGGTGAGAGGGAGAGAGGGAGGGAGAAAAAGGTGTGTGTCAGTAAACAGAGAAGGTAAAATTTCACCGAGCCTGTCATGGGGAAAGGAGGACAAAAAGAAAACATTTTTTTGTTTGTTACATACATACATTTGACATACTACCTTCATTGTACTTTTATATACAACATGATTGGACTCCCAATCACGGCCAGATGTGATACAGCCTGGATTCGAACCAGGGACTGTAGTGACATCTCTTGCACTGAGATGCAGTGCCTTAGACCATAGATGCCACCTTTCCAACACGTCAGTTTGTCAAATTCCTGCCCTGCTAGAGCTGTCCCGGTCAACTGTAAGTGCTGTTATTGTGAAGTGGAAATGTCTAGGAGCGACAACGGCTCAGCCGCAAAGTGGTAATCCACACAAGCTCACAGAACAGGACCACTGAGTGCTGAAGCAAGTAGAGCATAAAAATGGTCTATTCTAGGTTTCAACACTCACTCCCGAGTTTCAAATTGCCTTTGGAAGCAACGTCAGCACAATAACTATTCCTCGGGAGCTTATTGAAATGGGTTTCCATTGCAGCCGCACACAAGCCTAAGATGTGCAATGCCAAGCGTCGTCTGGAGTGGTGTAAAGTTTGCCGCCATTGGACTAGAGCAGTGGAAATGCGTTCTCTGGAGTGATGAATCAAGCTTCACTATCTGGCAGTCCGACGGAAGAATCTGGGTTTGGCGGATGCCAGGAGAACCCGAATGAATAGTGCTAACTGTAAAGTTTGGTGGAGGAGGAATAATGATCTGGGGCTGTTTTTCATGGTTTGGGCTAAGCCCCTTAGTTCCAGTGAAGGGAAATCTTAACGCTACAGCATACAATGACATTCTAGACGATTCAGGGCTTCCAATTTTGTGGCAACAGTTTGTTGAAGGCCATTTCCTGTTTCAGCATGACAATGCCTCCGATGAAATGGTTGGTCATGATCGGTGTGGAAGAATTTGACTGGCTTGCACAGAGCCCTGACCTCAACCCCATCGAATACCTTTGGGATGAATTGGAACGCCAACTGCATGCCAGGCCTAATAGCCCAACATCAGTGTCCGACCTCACTAATGCTCTTGCGGCTGAATGGAAGCAAGTTCCCGCAGCAATGTTCCAACGTCTAGGGGAAATCCAGAAGAGTGGAGGCTGTTATAGCAGCAAATGGGGGACTGACTCCATATTAATGCCCATGATTTTAAAATGAGATTTTCGACGAGTAGGTATCCACATACTTTCGGCCACATAGTGTATGTCAATGGATAGATGGACGGCTAGATGCAACAATTTAAAATATTTTATTGAGTTACAGTTCATATAAGGAAATCAGTCAATTTGAAATAAATTCATTCCCTAATCTATGGATTTCACAAGGTTTGGCAGGGGCACAGCCATTCGGAATGAGTTTTTCCCTACAAAAGGACTTTTACAGACAAATACTTCTCAGACACAGATCTGGGGAAGGGTACCAAAGCATTTCTGCAGCATGGAAAGATCCCAAGAACACAGTGGCCTCCATTATTTTTAAATGGAAGAAGTTTGGAACCACCAAGACTCTTCCTAGAGCTGGCCGCCCGGCCAAACTGAGAAATCAGAGGAGAGGGGCCTTGGTCAGGTAGGTGACCAAGAACCCGATGGTCACTCTGGCAGTGCTCCAAAGTTCCTCTGTGGGATGGGAGAACATTCCAGAAGGACAACCGTCTCTGCGGCACTCCACCAAGCAGGCCTTTATGGTAGAGTGCCAGATGGAAGAAACTCCTCAGTAAAAGGCACTGCTTGGAGTTTGCCAAAAGGCACCTAAGGACTCTCAGACCATGAGAAACAAGATTCTCTGGTCTGATGAAACCAAGATTGAACTCATTGACCTAAATGCCAAGCATTACAACTGGAGGAAACCTGACAACATCCCTGCGATGGCAGCACCATGCTGGGGGATGTATTTCAGTGGCATGGACTGGGAGACTAGTCGGGATCAAGGGAAAGATGAACCGTGCAAAGTACAGAGAGCTCCTTGATGAAAACCTGCCCCGGTGCGCTACTGTGCAAGAGGACAAGTACATTGGTGTCTAGTTTGAGAAACAGACGCCTCACAAGTCCTGTAATGTAAAAATGGTCTTTTTAACGATCCAATATGTAATATGGTACACTTATCACAATTCGGTTTTAGCCGAGTTACCTTCATCTAATAGTACAGCATCTTTGACTTATTCTTACGTTATCGTTCGTTCAGAGCCACACAAAGTGCCTAGGTGGTAGGGGATGGATTTGGAACGCGTCCTGAATCCTCTCTGACCTGAATGACCTCAATTGACCTCTGTCCACTGACCCTTGACCCGGTCCTCACCTGAGCTCATGAGCAGCACAGCCTGCAGCAGCGCCACCTCCGTGTCGTCCAGATTGAACTGCGCCAGGCTCTTGCCCAGGTCGAAGATGGCGTCCGACACCACGCCCAAGCCGCCGTTCTTCAGCTGCTCCCGCTTGACCGCCATCTCGCCGCTCAGGGTCAGCGTCTCGCTCTCTGCGTCGTAGCGCACGGCGGCGCGCAGCGACATGATCTCCATACAGCAGCCTTTCAATAGGATGATCTGGTCCTCACAAGGCAGCTAGAGGGAGGAGGGAAAAGGAGGAGAGTAATAGTAAGAGTTTATTGGTTGCTCGCCGTCATAGACTGAATTTAGATCAATAGACCAATTTACAATCAGACTTTTATCAAATAATAAGATCCTAAAAAAACACCATCATTCTAATACAATCCTATATGGAAAATACAATACAATAATTCTACAACGACCAGTATTCGGAGTGGCAGGTTTAAAAACAACAACAGTTCGAATTTTGAGTTCTTTGGTAGACTTCTCAAAATCCACTGGGCTATGTGGTGTGTGTGTGCATTGATCAGTTTGGTGAGGAATGGGATAGGAAAGATCTGCTAGCATCCTGTTTGTGCTATTGGAGTTTTCAGGCCAAGGAAGGGAGGGCGAGAGAGACTGTTACTGAATGTAAACAAAGTGAACTTTAAAGGCACTCTTCCATCCTTCGATTGGAATTTCAAAGTATAGTTACGTAAGCCTACATACTTCCCAAATGTAGTGCTGTAGGCTTTGTGTGTAGAGTTCCAAGTCTGTATATAACATTCTGTTATATCAGCTGCACTCTATGACTGAATCCCCAAATCCCCCACCATTCCCCTCGGCCCTCTATTTGCGCGAGTCTCAGCCATATGCACAAGTGTCAAATACTTCAGCTATCCAAGTCATAAACAGTTCTCTCTGCTACCGCACGGCAAGTGATACCGATAAGTCTGGAACCAACAGGACCCTGAACAGCTTCTACCCCCAAGCCAAAAGACTGCTAAATAGTTAACCAAATAGCTACCCGGACTATCTGCATTGACCCTTTTTGCGCTAACTCTGTTGACTCATCACGTACGCTTCTGCTACTGCTTATTATCTATCCTAGGCTTGAGGCCCTGAGTCTGAACCCCGCCCTGTGCAATTGGGTCCTGGACTTCCTGACGGGCTGCCCCCAGGTGGTGAAGGTAGGAAACAACATCTCCACTTCGCTGAGCACTTGTTGGCTGCTGATCCTGCTAATGACCATAGTAATCATACTGTCATTAGTAGCAACAACACTGCAGCAATGACAGAATCTATACCTAATTAAGTCAACACCAAACACAATGCAGGCTTATTATTGAGGAGAGACTCAGAGACTCAGGTCAACAGGATTCAATTCAAACACACAAACAAAGACACAAGGCAATATTAAGAACTGATAGAAGGAAGACCGACACATCCCGGCACACACACACCCCACTGCATACACACACACACACACACGTAGGGCCTTACCCCCGAGAACATGGGAAGTTTTTTGGCAAAGTCGACGACGCGGGTGATGGCAGGGGTGATAATCTTGGTGAACTCACTGAAGGCCTCCAGGTCCACCTTGTCTCCGTCCGACGTGGGGGCCACGGGAGACTGACCTATGTCCTCTGGCTAGGGGACAGGACAGGGGACACATGGACACAACACATGTCAACAGATAGCCAGCAGCTGTGGTCAGGATCACGGGTCAAGAGACTTGAGTTAAGTCCTTTGTTATTCCATGAGAGTTAATTCACTTGTTCGCTGGTAAGATGACACATTTAAGCACATCCGACAAAAGTACGGAATTAGACATAGTAGATACATTACAATGACTGAATCGTTTTATAAACATTTTTATGTAAGGGTTGACATCATTAAGGAAGATCAGATCATGTGTAGTAAACAACTCCTCAGTGTGCAAAAAGAGAATACACATAGAGATGCATAGCACATGGTCAAATTCGGTATCAGCGGTTGGTTTACATGCACGACTAGCAGATGGGATTCTATGGACCTATGGACTCGGGCTCCCGAGTGGCACAGCAGTCTAAGGCACTGCATCTCAGTGCTTGAAGCAGCACTACAGACACTCTGCTTCGAATCCAGGCTGTATCACAGCCGGCTGTGATTGGGAGTCACATTACATTACATTTAAGTCATTTAGCAGACGCTCTTATCACATTGGTCCAGCGTTGTCCGGGTTTGCCGGTCTAGGACGTCATTGTAAATAAGAATTTGTTCTTAACTGACTTGCCTAGTTAAATAAATAAAAGGCACATCAGACTCAAACTCTTAATGTTGGTCCAGACAATTTCATTGGGAGTTGAGAAAGGGCTGAAAAGTAACATAACAAAAGGCATTATAGGTGGGATGGGCTGAGGGAAACTGAGGGTTGGGATGTGGAACTGGAGACAAGTGGGAGTGGAGTTGCCTGGAGGGGAGTAGAATGCTGGTCAAATATGAACGCTTTTAAGAAAGTACGTTTGAATGACACTGAGGGTTGACACTGCGCTGTTACATCCCATGCCTGTTTGCCTGAGGCTGATGCTGCGCAGGTGCTTGCAAGGGTGTATACCTGCATACACACACACACACACACTCGCTTTAAAACGCAAACGCACACATGTCAATAGTGTCACACATGTACTCAAATGCATGGAGTTGGCCTTGCTGATGAGTTTTTTCTTGATGCCTTTTGTTTTTGCATTGTTTTCCTTTTTTCTCTTTTGTTAATTTTGTTGTTTGTTGGCACATTGGGTGGGTGGTTGTTTTGGTTGGGTTGGAGGGGGACAGCGACTTGGGGGGAGGGGGGGTGGAGATGGGGAGGGAGTGGCGGGGGAGGTTTTTCGACTATGGGGGGGGGGGGGTCTTGGATGGTCTTGGTCAGGAGTGAGATGCAGTGGACTGGACCTTCATTTGGTCGGGTGACTTTGATTCCAAGTGGATGAAGGCAGCCTACAGCTTGTAAATAGGAATTTGTTGTGGAGATGCTGAATGTGCTAAATGTGTTGATGTTAATTAACGGTCAATTACCGTGAGGCCGGCAGTTATTTGCTTGACAATCCCCGGCTGAGAAAATGTCATGACCACCACAGCCCTATATCCCTAGTTTCCATTTTTATTTTACCTTTATTTAACTATGCAAGTCGGTTAAGAACAAATTCAATGACGGCCTAGGAACAGTGGGTTAACTGCCTTGTTCAGGGGTAAAACGGCAGATTTTTACCTTGTCAGCTCAGGGATTTGATCTTGCAACCTTACGGTTACTAGGCCAACACTCTAACCACTAGGCTACCCCATTTTGCCCGGACTAGCCTTGTCAGGATACCCCGTGGTAGTACTGGTAGGTCTACTGATCTGATGTGCTATTCATGGGCCAGGTGGCTCTGGGCACACAGCGGCAGGAAGTTGTAGCTAGGGATTAGGCCTAGCAGGTGCTGAGCTATGAGCTGGGCACTTCACTCACTCACAGCATGGCTGACACTAAGCCTTGGCAAGAAGTAGGGTGCTTTATTAGCAACCTGCCCCATGAACGGGTGATCTACCTGGGAGGAAGATGAGAGGAAATGGGGGTGATCCTGGTGGGGGTTTCCGAGGCTCACTGTGAATGGCAGATGTGGTAAGAATTGCAAGGCAACTGTGTTCAAGTGGTGTGGTATGAGGAGGAGGAAATGGGACGTGTGGTCTGAACACACAAAAACATACACACACACTTTCAATATTTTCTCACACTTTCTGTTTTTCTGTCAGGAATTTTAATTGTCTGTATTGTCTACTGGTTGAATGTTTGAAGTCTTGAATCGTGGTTGTTTGTAATGTCTTGTTAATTGGTGTTGGACCCCAGAAAGATTAGCTAGCTTTATGGCGTCAGCTAATGGGGCTCACTCACTCACTCTCACACACACATGATACAATACCGCTCTCATATACCCACATGTGCACACCAGTGTAAGGCCCCAATTCACCCAGAACGGCTCTAAATAGAGAGAATCATCCATACCACAGAATGTTCACCCGCAAAGCCACATTCAATTTGCCCTAACCATTACGAGGTGTGTGAAAAAACTGACAACCCAAAATCAAACTTTGGATTTGAGAAAGCTGCAACTTATACCAGCCAATATAGAAAATAACGCCTTTCAACTGGTGCCAGAAGAAACCCATGAGTTCCTTTTAAAACTTCTATAAATACCTTAACCAATGTAACCTTTAAAACATATAGAAACCTTAGTGTATAGCCTAGACTAGAGACCTTATAGACAATTTAGGCTTGTACTTGTGTGCGTGACAGGGGCTGTAGCAATGATTTTACTGTGGGGAGTTGTAAGTAAATGCTGATTGCCAGTCGAGATGATGGACGGCACTCAACGTAAATGCTAATGGGACTATTTAGTGTAATTATTAAGTGCAGAAGCCCAATTTATCACAAATGAGCCTAAAATTGACAGCCAGCCAGCAAAATTGAGAACCAAACAAACACTTAGGGAACCAGCCAGCCAGTCAATCAGAAGCTGGCAACATTATTAGCCCTAGTGGGGGCGAGACGAACGTTGGTCGTCCTTGAAGGGTCTGGAAAAGTCATAGGTCAGAGTTTGGTGCCCCCGCTGGCATTGAATATAATAAAGGCTTATACATACAGGCGAGGTCAAAGTGATTTGCAATAGACAATTTTAAACCATTCAGAAAGTATTCATACCCCTAAACTTTTCCACATTTTGTTGTGTTACAGCCTGAATTTAAAATGGATTACATTTAGATTTTTTCCCACTGGCCTACACACAATACCCCATAATTTGAAAGTGGAATTATGTTTTAGAATTTTTTACTAATGAATTAAAAATGAAAATAATTATTCAACCCCTTTAATTATGGCAAGTCTAAATAAGTTCAGGAGTAAACTTTGCTTAACAAGTCACATTGAATATCCCTTTGAGCATGGTGACGTTATTAATTACACTTGGGATGATGTATCAATAGACAACAAAAAAAGTCACTACAAATATAGACGTCCTTCTTAACTCAGTTGCCGGTGAGGAAGGAAATTGCTCAGGGATTTCACCATGAGGCCAATGGTGACTGTAAACCAGTTAGAGTTTAATGGCTGTGATAGGAGAAAACTGAGGATGAATGAACAACTTTCAAGTTAATCCACAATACTAACCTATTTGACAGAGTGAAAAGGACACCTGTATAGAATAAACATATTTCCAAACATGCATCCTGTTTGCAACAAGGCACTACAGTAATACTGCAAAAGAATATGGCAAAGCAATTCACTTTTCGTCCTGAATGCAAAGTGTTATGTTTGGGGCAAATCCAATACAGCACATTACTGAGTACCACTCACCATATATTCAAGAATAGTGGTGGCTGCATCATGTTATGGATATGCTTGTACTCGTTAAGGGCTGGGGAGTTTTTCATGATAAAAAAACAAATGGAATGGAGATAAGCACAGGCAAAATCCTAGAGGAAAACCAGGTTCAGTCTGCTTTTCACCAGACACTTGAAGATTAATTCACCTTTCGGCAGAAAAATAACCTAAAACACAGACCAAATCTACACTAGAGTTTCTTACCAAGAAGACAATGAATGTTCCTCAGGGGCTGAGTTACAGTTTTGACTTAAATCTACTTAAAACTATGGCAAGACCTGAAAATGGTTGTCTAGCAATGATCAACAAACAATTTGACAGACCTTGAAATATTTTGAAAAGAATAATGGGCTAATGTTGCACAATCCAGGTGTTGAAAGCTCTTAGAGACTTAGTATACAATTTAGTATACACTCTTATCCAGAGCAATTAGGGTTAAGTGCCTTGCTCAAGGGAACATCAACAGATTTTTCACCCAGTCGTCTCGGGGATTCAAACCTGTTTCGGTTACTGGCCCAACACTGTTAACCAATAGGCTACCTATTCACAACTGTAATCGCTACCAAAGGTGCTTCTACAAAGTATTGACTCAGGGGTGTGAATACTTATGTAAATGAGATATTTCTACATTTTATGTTCAATGAATTAGCAAACATTTCTAAATGTTTTTTCTTTTGTCATTATGGGGTATTGTGTGTAGATGGGTGAGGGGAAAAAGTAACATTTAATCCATTTTGAATTTGGGCTGTAACACAACTAAATGTGGAATAAGAGTTATGAATACTTTCGGGAAGGCACCGTAGCAATAGTCCACAGTGATTTGGCATTCTCAACATACAGGCTACAAATATTTCTCTGTGTGTTTCGTTTGTAAACTCAAATGGACAATGAGCAGTGATGTCCAACGGGCCTTTGAAAAACAAAATACTTATCATAGAATATGGGGACATATGGAGAAACGTATTCAATCTTTTGTAAAAATCCATCGAGTCTAAGTCATGGAGGAGTTTCCTCCCAAGGTCGAGAGAGAAGGCCCTGTTGTACACTCCAGACGCTAACAAGCTACTTGTAGCTGTAGTCTCATGTCTACAACACTGTTGTAAGTTCGTCACCTGGAAGCTTAGCCATATCTGGTCTACCGGTTTATTGAAACTCTACAATCAAGCTGTTGTGACATGTTGAATTTGATTACTGTAACCAATTATTGCAGGGCAGATTATGATGCAAAACCAGGTATAAACAGAGATGAACAAGGAAGTAGAGATTCAAAGGAAGCTTTGAGAAAATCTACTTTATATTTGTACTAGAGTTTTGTCCCGGGGGGGCCTGGTCATGTCTGCTTGCTTCAACGCCTATTATGTCTCTGCTTGTCTTTGTCATTAAAACATCTCATAGTCCAGCCATCCTGTCCTTCATCCTCTTACCAGGAACTTGCGTTTCTGTTTCCAGTGGGAGCCCTGTGCATTGGTGTGGCGGTGGGCCTCGGTCAGCATGCGGATCAGCTCCCACTCTGAGCCGGTGGGCTCCGGACGGTTCTGCAGAGTCTTCACCATCTCCTCCTTCTTCCTCTTCTCCCGGTTCTCCTCGATCAGACGCCGCTTGGCCACCCGCTTAGAGTCGTCCAGGACGACTGAGAGAGAGAAAGGAGGAACAAAAAAGGGAGAGAGAAAATGTATTTCAGTTCCATCAAGGAGTCACGACTGAGGGCATCCGTATGACTTGTAAAATGTTGGTAAATGTGTTGGATAAATGACATTGTGCACGACACGGTGTGTGTGCGTGCATGCATATGAGTGCGAGAGAGACACTCACGGTCCATGGCCATGCCCACTGCGATGCACTTCTTGAAGCGGCACAGCTGGCACTGGTTGCGGGTGATCTTGTCGATGATGCAGCAGCCATCGTACTTACAGGAGTAGGCGGGGTGGAGGTTCTTCTGAATTGTCCGCCGAAAGAAACCCTGGGAGAGAGAGCGAGAGGGTGAAGAAAAACAATGGAGGAACAGAAAGGGAAGAAGGAAGAAAGAAGGAGCCAGAGGGTGTGTGTGTGTGTGTGTGTGTGTGTGTGTGTGTGTGTGTGTGTGTGTGTGTGTGTGTGTGTGTGTGTGTGTGTGTGTGTGTGTGTGTGTGAGTGTGTGTGTGAGAGAGGATTTGACAGGGGTGGCAGACAGACCATGATGCAGAGTTGAAGTGGGGGAGGAGAGAGACAGAGAGAGTCAGTCCCTTGGACTAGAGTGAGGATGACAGAACTGACATAGATATGACATACTGTAAATATTGAGGAAGCTGTCACGCTGTGTGTGTGTGTGTGTGTGTGTGTGTGTGTGTGTGTGTGTGTGTGTGTGTGTGTGTGTGTGTGTGTGTGTGTGTGTGTGTGTGTGTGTGTGTGTGTGTGTGTGTGTGTGTGTGTGTGTGTGTGAGACACCTGCCCCGAATTGAATGCATGTGAATATCCTTATTTATTTATGGTTGATGTTGAGATGAACCCTTCCCCCATCTGCTCTTTGTTTTTCCTGGCCTTGTCCTAACCTAAACAGTGCAGTCTCCATTCAAAAGGTGTGCTCTGTAGCGTGTGCATGTGGCCCTGTGTGTCTCACCTTGCAGCCCTCACAGGTGATGCAGCGGTAGTGGTAGCCAGTGGCCTTGTCTCCACACACCACGCACGGTTCATCCTTCTCCAGGTAGCTGGGGATGTACCCTGCAGCACACAGAGAGAGGTGGAGAAGGAGAGTGGGATGAGAAGGAGTGAGTATGAGGACAAGACCTGAAGTTCACACTATTGCCACGCAGTACTGATACTTTAAAGATAGTCAGTATTCGGACCTCAGAGGTTTCAAGATAGGCGTAATAGATACAGGTAATTGCCAAAATAACGGAAACCCTTGAGTAAATGAGGGCTACAAAGTGCTTCCACACAGGTGTGGGTCCTGAGTTAATTAAGCAATCAACAACCCATCATGTTTAAGGTCATGTATAAAAAAGCCCTGCTGCCCATTATTTTGGCTATCATGGCTAGAAGAAGAGATCTGTGACTTTGAAAGAGGGGTCTTAAAAGGGCATAGGGGGGTTAAAGGGCGCGTGTGTGTATGTGTCAGTCACCAGATCTCAACGCAATTGAACACCGCGTTCTCCACCGACATCAAAGTTGAGGAGAGATTGACTACATCACTTTTGGTCTTTGTGCGAAGTATTGATCATTTGCAGGTACCAAACTGTCTGTCCAAGCAGTTGGCGCACAGTTAGGACACTCATCAGTACAAGACATGCAACCAGAGGTCTCTTCACAGTCCCCAGGTCCAGAACAGAGGCTGGGAAACGTACAGTATTAGATAGAGCCATGGCTACATGGAACTCTGTGCCCCCGCAGGTAACTCAAGCTAGCAATAAAGAAAACCCGATAAAAGAACACCTTACTGCACAAAGGGGACTGTGAAGAGACAGCCAGTTTATATATATTGTATTGTAATTGGCACTGTGTTATGAATTAGACCTAGATATTGTGTGTAAGTACTCTGTGTGACGTTTTAAATTGATGTAGTTCAGTCCTTGACTAATAATATTCTGTACTATGTAAAGTATTATGTCATGTTTCATGTGGATCTCAGGAAGAGTAGCTGATGCTTTTACAGAGGCTAATGGGGATCCTAATCGATACCCACAATACCAACAAACAAAAAAACAAGAATGGTGTCGCATCGAGTTCCAGACACTTCTAGAATATACGCCAAGGTGCATTGAAGCTGTTCTTTGTTGGCAGAACTGAAAAGGCGTGTGCGAGCAAGGAGGCCTACAAACCTGACTCAGTTACACCAGCTCTGTCAGGAGGAATGGGCCGAAATTCACCCAACTTTTTGTGGGAAGCTTGTGGAAGGCTACCCAAACTGTTTGACCCAAGTTAAACAATTTAAAGGCATTGCTACCAAATACTAATTGAGAATGTAAACTTCTGACTCACTGGGAATGTGATGAAAGAAATAAACGCTGAAATTAATCACTCTACTATTATCCTGACATTTCCCATTCTTAAAATAAAGTGGTGATCCTAACTGACCTAAGACGGAATTTTTACTAGGATTAAATGTCAGGAATTGTGAAAAACTAAGTTTAAATGTATTTGGCTAAGATGTGTAAACCTCCGACTTCAACTGTATTTGTGAGTAGAGTTCAGTGTGTGTGCATAGCGTCAGTGCAACAGAGTTTGTGCAAAAAAAGGATAAATGAAGGATGTCCGGGTAGCCATTTGATTAGCTAATTTAGCAGTCTTGTTTAGAAGTCTTATGGTTTGGCGGTAGAAGCTGTTCAGGGTTCTGTTGGTTCCATAATTGCTGTGTGGTAGCAGAGAGAACAGTCTGTGGCTTGGGTGGCTGGAGTCTTTGAAAAATTGTTGGGCCTTCCTCTGACACTGCCTGGTATAGAGGTCTTGGATGGCAGGGAGCTCGGCCCCAGTGATGCACTGGGCCGCCCGCAATACTCTCTGTAGCGTTTTGTGGTCGGATGCCGAGCAGTTGCCATACCAACCAAGCTGTGATGCAGCCAGTCAAGATGCTCTTGATGATGCAGCTGTAGACTTTTCTGAGGATCTGAGGGCCCATGCCAAATCTTTTCAGCCTCTTGAGGGGGAAGAGGCGTTGTCGTTCCCTCTTCACGACTGTGTTGGTGTGATTGGACCATTCCAAATCCTTAGCGATGTGGACACCGAGGAACTTGAAGCTCTCGACTGCTCCGCTACAGCCCCAATGATGTGAATGAGGGTGTGCTCGGCCCTCTGTTTCCTGTCGTCCACGATCAGCTCCTATGTCTTACTGATGTTGAGGGAGAGGTTGTTGTCCTAGCACCACACGGCCAGGTCTCTGACAACTTCCCTATAGCCTGTCTCGTCGACATCAGTGATCAGGCTGACCACTGTTGTGTCATGTGTGGTTACACATTCTTGGGTGAACAGGGAGTACAGGAGTTGGTGTTTCCTTTATTATGGAAGTTACCTGTATCACCAAATACACTAAATGACCAAAGGTTTGTGGACATCTGCTCGTCAAACATCTCATTCCAAAATCACGGGCATTCATATGGAGTTGCCCCCCCCCCCCTTTGCTGCTACAACAGCCTCCACTCTTCTGGGAAGGCTTTCCACTAGATGTTGGAACATTGCTGAGGGGACATACTTCCATTCACCCTCAAGAGCAGTAGTGAGGTCGGGCACTGATGTTGGGCGACTAAGTCTGGCTCGCAGTTGGCGTTCCAATTCATCCCAAAGGTGTTCGATGGGATTGACGTCAGGGCTCTGTGCAGGCCAGTACAAACCAGGGTTGAGGTCAATTCCAGACACTTCAGTAAGTACACTGAAATGCACTGGACAGGGAGAAGGCAGGGTAAGGCATGGTAGGGATGCCCAGTCTCAGTCTCAGGCTGATCCCAAGCCAGTCTGTGTGGTTTTTCTTAGGAACCTGAGCCCAAACTCAATAGTGCTGCAGCAGCCCACGCCCACTACTATAGTTGCCCCTACTCCAATATCTCAATTGATGTACTGTCCCATCTATTCAAATTCCAATTCGATATGCTCCGACCCAAAAGGCTGTATGTAGCTGACCTGTACTCTCTGACCCAGTCTGTCCGTATCCATTAATTTCTGTTTAGAAAAGACAAGACTCAGTGGGTTTTGTCCAACATGTCTCTGGACCCACTCACTGTCACAGTCATACGCTGGACCTAGATTTGTCCCATGGAATAAATGTTGTGGATCTTAATGTTTTTCATCATAATCCTGGACTATCGGACCACCATTTTATTACGTTTGCAATTGCAACAAATAATCTGCTCAGACCCCAACAAAGGAACATCAAAAGTCGTGCTATAAATTCACAGACAACACAAAGATTCCTTGATGTCCTTCCAGATTCCCTCTGTCTACCCAAGGACGCCAGAGGACAAAAATCAGTTAACCACCTAACTGAGGAACTCAATTTAACCTTGTGCAATACCCTAGATGCAGTTGCACCCCTAAAAACTAAAAACATTTCTCATAAGAAACTAGCTCCCTGGTACACAGAAAATACCCGAGCTCTGAAGCAAGCTTCCAGAAAATTGGAACGGAAATGGCGCCACACCAAACTGGAAGTCTTCCGACTAGCTTGGAAAGACAGTACCGTGCAGTACCGAAGAGCCCTTACTGCTGCTCGATCATCCTATTTTTCTAACTTAATTGAGGAAAATAAGAACAATCCGAAATTCCTTTTTGATACTGTCGCAAAGCTAACTAAAAAGCAGCATTCCCCAAGAGAGGATGACTTTCACTTCAGCAGTGATGAATTCATGAACGTCTTTGAGGAAAAAATTATGATTATTAGAAAGCAAATTACAGACTCCTCTTTAAATCTGCGTATTCCTTCAAAGCTCAGTTGTCCTGAGTCTGCACAACTCTGCCAGGACCTAGGATCAAGAGAGACGCTCAAGTGTTTTAGTACTATATCTCTTGACACAATGATGAAAATAATAATGGCATCTAAACCTTCAAGCTGCATACTGGACCCTATTCCAACTAAACTACTGAAAGAGCTGCTTCCTGTGCTTGGCCCTCCTATGTTGAACATAATAAACGGCTCTCTATCCACCGGATGTGTACCAAACTCACTAAAAGTGGCAGTAATAAAGCCTCTCTTGAAAAAGCCAAACCTTGACCCAGAAAATATAAAAAACTATCGGCCTATATCGAATCTTCCATTTCTCTCAAAATGTTTAGAAAAGGCTGTTGCGCAGCAACTCACTGCCTTCCTGAAGACAAACAATGTATACGAAATGCTTCAGTCTGGTTTTAGACCCCATCATAGCACTGAGACGGCACTTGTGAAGGTGGTAAATGACATTTTAATGGCATCGGACCAAGGCTCTGCATCTGTCCTCGTGCTCCTAGTCCTTAGTGCTGCTTTTGATACCATCGATCACCACATTCTTTTGGAGGGATTGGAAACCCAAATTGGTCTACACGGACAAGTTCTGGCCTGGTTTAGATCTTATCTGTCGGAAAGATATCAGTTTGTCTCTGTGAATGGTTTGTCCTCTGACAAATCAACTGTAAATTTCGGTGTTCCTCAAGGTTACGTTTTAGGACCACTATTGTTTTCACTATATATTTTACCTCTTGGGGATGTTATTCGAAAACATAATGTTAACTTTCACTGCTATGCGGATGACACACAGCTGTACATTTCAATGAAACATGGTGAAGTCCCAAAATTGCCCTTGCTAGAAGCATGTGCTTCAGACATAAGAAAGTGGATGGCTGCAAACTTTCTACTTTTAAACTCGGACAAAACAGAGATGCTTGTTCTCGGTCCTAAGAAACAAAGAGATCTTCTGTTGAATCTGACAATTCATCTTAATGGTTGTACAGTCATCTCAAATAAAACTGTGAAGGACCTCGGCGTTACTCTGGACCCTGATCTCTCTTTTGAAGAACATATCAAGACCATTTCAAGGACAGCTTTTTTCCATCTACGTAACATTGCAAAAATCAGAAACTTTCTGTCCAAAAATGATGCAGAAAAATTAATCCATGCTTTTGTCACTTCTAGGTTAGACTACTGCAATGCTCTACTTTCCGGCTACACGGATAAAGCACTAAATAAACTTCAGTTAGTGCTAAATACGGCTGCTAGAATCCTGACTAGAACCAAAACATTTGATCATATTACTCCAGTGCTAGCCTCCCTACACTGGCTTCCTGTCAAGGCAAGGGCTGATTTCAAGGTTTTAATGCTAACCTACAAAGTATTACATGGGCTTGCTCCTACCTATCTCTCTGATTTGGTCCTGCCGTACATACCTACACGTACGCTACGGTCACAAGACGCAGGCTTCCTAATTGTCCCTAGAATTTCTAAACAAACAGCTGGAGGCAGGGCTTTCTCCTATAGAGCTCCATTTTTATGGACGCAAACTCGGTCTCAATCTTTAAGTCTTTATTGAAGACTCATCTCTTCAGTGGGTCATATGATTGAGTGTAGTCTGGCCCAGGAGTGGGAAGGTGAACAGAAAGCCTCTGGAGCAACGAACCGCCTTTGCTGTCTCTGCCTGGCCGGTTCCCCTCTTTCCACTGGGATTCTCTGCCTCTAACCCTATTACAGGGGCTGAGTCACTGGCTTACTGGGGCTCTCTCATGCCGTCCCTGGAAGGGGTGCGTCACCTGAGTGGGTTGATTCACTGATGTGGTCATCCTGTCTGGATTGGCGCCCCCCCTTGGGTTGTGCCATGGCGGAGATCTTTGTGGGCAATACTCAGCCTTGTCTCGGGATGGTAAGTTGGTGGTTGAAGATATCCCTCTAGTGGTGTGGGGGCTGTGCTTTGGCAAAGTGGGTGGGGTTATATCCTTCCTGTTTGGCCCTGCCCGGGGGTGTCCTCGGATGGGGCCACAGTGTCTCCTGACCCCTCCTGTCTCAGCCTCCAGTATTTATGCTGCAGTAGTTTATGTGTCGGGGGGCTGGGGTCAGTTTGTTATATATGGAGTACTTCTCCTGTCCAATTCGGTGTCCTGTGTGAATCTAAGTGTGCGTTCTCTAATTCTCTCCTTCTCTTTCTCTCTCTCGGAGGACCTGAGCCCTAGGACCATGCCCCAGGACTACCTGACATGATGACTCCTTGCTGTCCCCAGTCCACCTGGCCGTGCTGCTGCTCCAGTTTCAACTGTTCTGCCTTATTATTATTCGACCATGCTGGTCATTTATGAACATTTGAACATCTTGGCCATGTTTCTGTTATAATCTCCAACCGGCACAGCCAGAAGAGGACTGGCCACCCCACATAGCCTGATTCCTCTCTAGGTTTCTTCCTAGGTTTTGGCCTTTCGAGGGAGTTTTTCCTAACCACCATGCTTCTACACCTGCATTGCTTGCTGTTTGGGGTTTCAGGCTGGGTTTCTGTACAGCACTTTGAGATATCAGCTGATGTACGAAGGGCTATATAAATAAATTTGATTTGAAGTCACATTTAAATCTATTTTCACCGAATACAAAATGGAAGGGGCAATGCTTTCTTCATAGAAAAATACTACACTTAATCTAGATACATTTAGATGAAATAAAGTCTTTCAAAATAAATTTAAGGCAAAATGACATGCTGTTTAATTTAGGCAACAGCTAAACCTTGACTCAGTTTTGGTAACGAACCACTTCTAGCATAATTGTTTTTAAGAAACCCATTTCCTTCATGGGTTATTCAGACAAAAAATGTTGAGGGTGCCATGCCATGTGTCAAACAGGGAGTAAAGGGTCCCAGGGTCCCGAGCTTGGAGGGCATGCTGTTGAATGCTGAGCTGTAGTCAATGAACAGAATCCTCACGTAGGTATTCCTCTTTTCTAGGTGGGAGCGTGGAGTGCAATTGAGATCTGTTGGGGCGGTATGCAAATTGGAGTGGGTTCAGGGTGTCCAGGATGATGGAGTTCATGTGTGCCATAACCAGCCTTTCAAAGCACTTCATTATCACAGATGTGTGCTACAGAGTGGTGGTCATTGTGGCAGGATGACTTAAGAGTTTTTGGGAACAGGAATGATGGTAGTCAGTTTGAAACATGTGGGGATTACAGACTGGGCGAAGGAGAGGATAAAAAGGTCTGTGAAGATGCCTGCCAGTTGGTCTGGCATACTCTGAGGACACTCCCTGGAATAGTGTCTAGCCGATCAGCCTTATGAATCTTTACCCATTAAGAAAACGTATGTCAGCCTCGGAGAGAGAGATCACCCGGTCCTCCGGATTAGCGGGGGCCCTCATTCAGGGCTCTGTGTTGTTTTTTGTCAATGCACGCATACAAGGCATTGAGTTCATCTGGTAGAGAGGCATCGTTGGGCAGATCAGGCTTCCTTTGTAGTCTGTAATGTACTGTAGCCCCTGCCACAAGCGTCAAGCTTAGGCGCCGGTATAATAGGTTTCCACCTTGTTCCAATATTGTCTTTTTTCCTGTTTGACGGCTCTGTGGAGGTCGTAGTCTGACTTTTTGTACATGTTTGTGTCCTCAGCCGTAGCCCTGGAGTTGGATGCGTTTGCTCTGTCAGCGTTAATTCTATCCTTTAGCTTAATGGGCACCGCAGAGTTAATCCAGGGCTTTTGTTTGATGAAGCAGCGAACCTTCACTGTGAGGACGATGTCTGCGATGCATTTCCTGATGTGGTTAACTCGTCGACGCTAATCGTCCGGGAAAATATTCCAGTCAGCGCTAGCAAAGCATTCCTGCAGCACAGCCTCGGCTTCGTCTGACCATTTTTTCTACGGAGCGCATCATGGGTACTTCCTGTTTGAACTTCTGTCTGTAAAGAGGAAGCAGGAGTATAGAGTCGTAATCTGATTTGCCAAACGGGGGGACGAGGGAAGGCCTTGTATGCTTGCGTTTGTATTGAGTAACAGAGGGTTGAGTAACACTATGCTGGTGTTTCTTTTATTTTGGCAGTTACTTGTATCTCCAAATACATAAAAAGTATGAAACAGGGTTGGGGTCAAATCCATTTCAATTTCAGACAATTCAGGAAGTACACGGAAATTCCAATTACCTTCAATTATTTTCACGGAGGGAAATTAGGAATTGGGTTTACTTTCTGAATTGATCGGCATTGAAATGGAATTGAGCCCAACCCTGGCATAAGCAGACATACAATAGAACACAGTCAAACAAAACTCATGATCTTATCCTAAGATCTTGGCCTGAGGACCCCATCACATGAGAGTCAGGATACAAACCACTAGAGGAAACGACAGTGTGACAATGTGGGTTTGTGTGCACTCGCGCATGCATGTGTGTGTCTGTGTTCGCCTGAGAGTGAGGAGGTTTAACCTATTCGGTACTGTCTTTCTTTTCCTGGCATGTAATGAAGGTGTAAGTCCTTAAATACATCTCCTCACTTGAGAAATGGTACATTGGCAGAGAGAGACTCCAACAAGCACCCTTCAGTGTGAGAGACACTCTAAGGCAATTAAGTATGCCTCGCCCTCGGGTAGAAGACAAAAACACCCACCAGATAGCCTCTCTCTCTACCTCCTCCCTTTCTCTCCCCTCCTTCAGGCCAGTGCTCTTCTAGACTTCCCCTTCTCAAGCCACCTCAGGAAAAAGGTAAATCTGTACTTTTTCCATACAGAACATTGGGATTTAGTGGGGGAGTGCGTAGAAACAGGAAACGGCCTCCAGCCCGCCGTTTAATAAAATATATAGCTGTGATACGAGGGGAGGAGAGAGGAAATGGTACGCTACGCATTACACAAACACACACACTGCCAATAGCAGATCCTTGGACGCAGCTTAGGGAGCCAAGATGTAATGTCTGTGTAGGCTCCTCTCTCTGCATTGCTGTGTGTGTGTGTGTGTGTGTGTGTGTGTGTGTGTGTGTGTGTGTGTGTGTGTGTGTGTGTGTGTGTGTGTGTGTGTGTGTGTGTGTGTGTGTGTGTGTGTGTGTGTGTGTGTGTGTGTGTGTGTGTGTGTGCACAAATGTGAGGGTGTACCACTGCATGCACACGTGTGTGTACTACCCCTAGAGGGAGAGAGTAAAAAGGGAGTAAACGTGTGGGTGTTTTGGCGTGTGTGTTTATGTCTGGCCCACACTGAGTACAGTCTTACTAGTGTCAGTCTGGCCCTCCCCTTATGGCAGAAAAACAGAGGCGAAGGAGTGGACACTTGACAGGGAGAAGGCAGGGAAAGACAGGGTAAGGCAGGGTAGGGACGCCCAGTCTCAGTCTCAGGCTGGTCCCAAGCCTGGTTTTGTTAGAAACCCGAGCCCAAACTCAATAGTGCCGCTGCAGCCCACACCCACTGCTATAGTCACCCCTACTCCAATATCTCAATTGATGTACTGTCCCATCTATTCAAATTCCAATTCGATATGCTCCGACCCAAAAGGATGTATGTAACTGACCTGTACTCTCTGACCCAGTCTGTCCGTATCCATTCAATTCTGTTTAGAAAAGAAAAGTCACATTTGAATCTATTTTCACCGAATACAAAATGGAGGGGCAATGCTTTCTTCATAGAAATATACTACACTTAATCTAGATAGAAAATCAGTTTCAAGCAAAATGACATATTGTTTATTTTAGGCAACCGTTAAACCTCTACTCAGTTTTGGTAACAAACAACTTCTTCCCCAAAATATTTTCTTAAGAAACCCATTTCCTTCCTTCCGTGCCACGCCATATGCCAATGACATAACTTATAGCACTTAGATAATAAGGACCTGCACTATGCCCCACCACCCCTCAAAGCCCAGCCCAGTTTCCCAGCTGAGATGGACCGTGGAGGGTCACATGATTCAGGTCTAGCTGCCAAAGAGCATGCTAGGTTTTGGGGGCCTACAGGCTTCCTCATTGGTCTGTCTGCCCGGGCGTGTTCAGGAGATGACAAACACAGAGGTTTTATGGCATCTCGGCAGAGGCGACGTGTAGCGTCCTGCAAATTCCTCAAAGTTGTTTTCCTTTCTCTTCACCCTCCGCCCCTCAACTTCCAAGCTGTCAGTCAGTGCATTCTGCCGCGTGAAGAACTAGAGCAGAGTGACAGCCTCCCGTTGAAAGAGATCCCCCCCCTTCTCTTTGGTGATAAACACAGACTAAAATGTAAAGAAGGTGGCAGTGATTTATGAGCTGAGGCTTCTGGGTCTTCCACACAAGCACACACCGTACAACCCAGGTGACAGGTTGGGAACACAATGCAGGTTTGAGTGTTTTTTTCCAGAGCTGGAATTCAATCAAACCCACATTGTGAGCATAGTGTTCTTGTGTGCAAACGGCTGTAAATCTACCGTAACTGTACCTACCAGACATGCTCTTCACAGAACATGAACTGTTCTTTCTTTTCCTTTTCGGGCCATCGATCCACCTGTAGAGAAGCAGAGAATAAAAGATAGTTGGAGACGGGGGGAGAGAGAGAGAGAGAGAGAGAGAGAGAGAGAGAGAGAGAGGAAAGAGACATTAGAGTCTACGTACAATAGGACACACAGGAATTCAAAAACACAGGCGGCGTGAAGGACATGTCTTCTCCTGACAGTTCTCCTGCGGGAGTCTTGCAGGACTGTAGCAGTGCTCGCGCTAAGAGTCTGTGGTCGGGAAAATGGCTGCCCTGCCACTTCAATTTACATTAGAGGGGAAGGCAAGAACAACAACAACAACAACAACAACACACACAACGACGCCGAAACAAACATACGCGCACACACACACACGTACACAGTTGGCAACACTCACACGCATAAAAAAAAACACCTATGCGCACACACACATCTGAACATAGCTCTGCAACAGGAGAATTGAGGAGACTGTGAGCTCCTTAGGGAGCTCTGGAAGCACACAGCCCAGAAGAGAGTGCACTAACAAGTCATGCTGTAGGATCTATCAGATGTCAACACTAGTAGACTTCCAAGGGTCCCACCTCTGCAACCATCCAGACTCTCCTGAGCACTTCAGCATATCTCACCATATTTTATTTATCCTTTATTTATTTAGGAAAGTATTCTTATTTACAATGACGTCCTAGGAACAGTGGGTTAACTGCCTTGTTCAGGGGCAGAATGACAGATTTTTACCTTGTCAGCTCGTGGATTCGATCTATCAACCTTTCAGTCACTGGCCCAACGCTCTAAGCACTAGGCTACCTGCCACTCCTTTTAAAAAATGTTTTAATAAAACATAATATAGTTTACTAAAGTGAATTTGGACACTAGTTTGTCTGGTCTAACTCCCCCTCTCCGTTCTCAGTGAATAGCGATCCATTGTTGCCAGGGAAATCCTAAGGACTTAAGTGGCTGTTTCATTGACTCCCTAATTGGTCTGAAATGCCAACTGTGTCTGACCCTGTGTGTATGCCTTCTTGTTGCATTACCGACTGAGTTGTTTTCAATTACAGTAATGTCGGTGCCACAGTGAACCAAATCGAGTCTTAGTGTGTTTTCACATATAGTCCCCTTTAACAGAACCGATCTCAGTCCTCTTTAAAGTGAACTCTGAGGTTTTAAAAAATAATTGCAAAATAACTCTGTTGTCTTTGTATTACACTGTCCTTGCCTTTGAATGAGGACTCAACACTTTTGCCAGTTCACTTCACCCATTTTGTGGTTAAAAGATTATATGATAATTGTAATCAAAATATACTATTAACATGTATATATTATTGGTAACAAAATAAATAACAGGATAATAAATGCAGATTCAATAATGCTATAATTCGAAAATGTACACCCAATGTAGGCTACTGCCCCTTTTAAGAGCTAGAAATTATTTTGTACCCTAGGTGGTGATTCTCACCACCAAATATGTTGTCTTCTCACACTATTCAAACCCCACTATCGAATAAACCGTTTATGAAGCTCTCATATATATCACATATTGCAAACAAATAACCTGACTAAAAACTCCCCACAAATTTGGGAATTTCTGTGCATCCTTGATCACTATCCAAAACAGCACACGTGTCTTTCGGGTGAATCTGCACAAAGTACTAAATTGTCATACTTGAGTAAAAGTAAAGATACGTTACAAAATAACTCAGGTAGAAGTGAAAGTCTCAACGCAAAATACTACTTGAGTAAAAGTCTAAAAGTATTTGGTTTAAAATATACACTACACAAAAATATAAATGCAACAAGCAACAATTTATACGATTTAACAGAGTTACAGTTCATACAAGGACATCAGTCAAGTGAAATAAATTCATTAGGCCATAATCTATGGATTTCACATGGTTGGGAATAATGATATGCATATGTTGGTCACAGAAAAAAAGTACGGGCATAGATTAGAAAACAAGTCCGTGTCAAGGGGGGGGGGGGGGACCATTTGACTCATGCAAGGCGACACATCTCCTTCACATAGAGTTGATCAGGCTGTTGATTGTGGCCTGAGGATCGTTGTCCCACTCCTCTTCAATGGCCTTGCGAAATTGCTGGATAATTGGCGGGAACTGGAAAACTGTCGTACACGTCGACCAGAGCCTCCAAAACATGCTCAATGGGTGACATGTCTGGTGAGTATGCAGGCCATGGAAGAACTGGGACATTTTCATCTTCCAGAATTATGTACAGATTTAGCGACATCGGGCCGTGCATTATCATGTTGAAACATGAGTTGATTGCAGCGGATGAATGGCACGACAATGGCAATCAGGACCTCTATGTCTGCATTCAAATGCCCGTCATTAAAATGAAATTGTGACCGTTTTCCTGTCTTGCTAAGTATTCAAGGTGTAACGAGTACTTTTGGGTGTCGGGGAAAATGTAAAAAAAATTACAGAATTTTCTTTAGGAATGTAGTGGAATAAAAGCAAAAGTTTTCAAAAATAGAAATGCTAAAGTACAGATACCCAGAGCAACTACTGAAGCGGTACTTTAAAGTATTAAGTACTTTACACCGCTGCCAATGTGAGGATGCACAGAAATCCCAAAATTTGTGTGGAGTTTTTAGTCAGGTTATTTGTTTGCAATATGTGATACATATGAGAGCTTCATAAACGGTTTATTCGAAAGTGGGGTTTGAATAGTGTGAGGAGACAACATATTTGGTGAGAATCACAACATAGGGTATAAAATAAATGATAGCTTTTAAAGGAGCAGTAGCCTACATTGGGTGTACAATTTTCAATTACAGCACTATTTAATTGGCAGTTATTCTGCTGTTGTTTATTTTGTTACTATTAACACGTATATATTATTGGTATCATTCGATTACAATTATCATCTCATATTTTAACGAAATGCAATCTATTAGCTACCAAAATGCAAGTAGGCATATCTAGGTGTCCGATAACACGTTCTGGTTAAATGGTTTGTCCTGCGCTTTGTAAAAATCCAGAGTGTATTGAGTGAGAGTAGGAAAAAGATCGTGGTTCCTTTCTAAACATAGCGATATGAATGCAAAGAGGCCTCGGGCCACAAAATGGGTGTAGTGAACTGGCAAAATATTTGAGTCCTCATTGAAAGGCAAGGACAGTGTGAATAGAAAGAGAGCTCAGTTATTTACCTTTTTTAACGCCAAAGTTCACTTTAAAACTGAGAGCGCCTTAATTCAATAACTACTAGAATGGCCACGACGGTTAATCTGACCATTTTTTATAGTTAAATTGTATGAATAGTCCATAATACATTGATAACCGAATGCATTTATTATGTTAAAAGGTTATGTTAACCTCAGGTTCACGAAATGACTTGATTGATCCAGAAACGCATAGACTGTAAATACTAAAATAAGATGCTGTAAATACTAAAATAAGATGATAGTGTATTTTCGACTGTAAGACAAGTCTCCCGCCCAGCTGGCCCGTTCAGACTATACCTTAACTATATCGAAACTAATTTCACCCACATACTAATACGAATACGAATAATAGTAATAGATGTGGCCTAAAGACAAGATTACATGTACAATAGTCAATGATGGGTGACAATAGTATCAATTGTCTAATAGAAAACGAAGAGACTTGATGTCCTGCATTGACAAAGAAGCAAGGCGCTTAACAAATAGCGCTACTTCCATATCATCATATAGAGGTCCGTGCAGGCCAGACATTTTTAAAACTCAAAACATGCTACTCTGTTCTTTTTAAATAAATTGCCTTGTTTCATGTTTTTTTATAACCTTCCTACATTAAATATTAATGGATTTATTTGTGATTGTGTATATTAGTACTAGAAAGGCAGAACGCATCGCAATGAATGAAAACAAATTTAAATGTCTAATTACTCTGCCATTTTTTAAAGTCATGTCCCCCTCGTCCTAGACTTTTCTTAAATAAGTCTATATAACATTTGAATGGTTTCCCCGGCCTTTCCCGCTCCTTCTCCGATAGCTGAATGTGCCATGCCCAGTTGAGAATCCCCCCGATAATTGCCTCGAAACTGAACCAAAACTATACCGAAACAAATTGTCACACATATAACAACAAGATTAAATAAATGAAGTATATTATGATGGGAGAGGGGGAGGGGGGGAATTTACAATGGCAAGCCCAGAACGAAAAGGACGCACATGCAGCGTTAGCCTTGCTTACAAGATCTGAATGAAAACGGACTCAGATGGCGGGGAATAAATTGATCTTGAGATCTCTGATGATTATTATTCTGATTCGTGGTGAACGGCTCTCCATATCTGGGAAAGGATCCGTATCGGGCAGCAGGTGAGCGAGAGTCGGGTAATGTTTCAGATCAGATGGCATGGCTGTATGAGATGACAGGAGGATGGAGAAACTCGACGCTGGCCTGTTGCTATGTTTTACAACATGCTTGATTTGGCTGCTATCGACGCACACGTGTTGCTCAAGCAGCGGATGAACAACACCCATGAGCAGGAGAGACTTCGTCATGAGTCATACTGTATCGTCTACAGTAACAAACCATGTTATGTTCTTTTACGTATTTACATTTTGTATTCTAGTGTTATCCAAGACCTTCATAAACGCAAACAAATTACATTGTCACGAGGGGGGTCCAATTAGCCCAGGCTTTTCGAGTTGAATGGATTTATTGGACTGGTGGCTATTGGTGCTCTTCGAGGCCCGGCTACTCTACTAAATATGCAGTCATGGCGTTTAAGGATGGCATGCTCAGAACGTTTTTGTCTTTTATGAAATTTGCCCGAAAGTACTGCTAGAGTGTAAAATACACATATTTAGGAGAAGTCAGGGACAGGTGGGTTCAAGGTTTTTATTGAAATTAAGTCAGATTGACCGTCTTGGCGGATCTAGTGTTAAAGAGGACTGAGATGGTTCTTTTGAAGAGGGCGAAATGTAAAAACACCCTTAAATGTTTAATAGAGAAATGGCTAATTGGGGCAATCAAAAAAGTGAAATTAAATTCAGTACTTGTAATGAAGCGCATGTGATTTGCGACTCTGCAAACCCAAACAGGAATAAAGTGACTTATTTTACAACAGTGTGAGGTCATTTGACACTCAACCAAAAAGGGCCACAATAACAAGTAGACACGTTTATAGGGCTGCAATATATATGTATGACTGCTTTCATGCTAGATATGACAGGATGAGAGACCGGTAAAAAGTTTTCAGACCCCTTCACTTCTTCAACATTTTGTACATTGGTACATTGCAGCCTCGTTCTAAAATCAATTAAATATGCTTTTGTTTATCATCAATCTACACACAATACCCCATTAATGACAAAGAAAAAAACGTACAATTTTTTTGTGCAAATATTTTAAAAATATATGTTCCATTGATCATCTTTGAGATGTTTCGACAACTTGAATGGAGTCCACCTGTGGTAACTTCAATTGATTGGACATAATTTGGAAAGACACACACGTCTCTATATAAGGTCCCACAGTTGACAGTGTCAGAGCAAAAACCAAGCCATGAGGTTGAAGGAATTGTCCGTAGAACTCCGAGACAGGATTTGTGTCGTGACACAGATCTGGGGAAGGGTACCAAAACATTTCTGCAGCATTGAATGTCCCCAAGAAAATGGTGGCCTCCATCATTCCTAAATGGAAGAACCATCCAGACTCTTCCTAGAGCTGGCCACCCAGCCAAACTGAGCAGTCGGGGGAGAAGGACCTTGGTCAGGGAGGTGACTAAGAACCCGGTGGTCACTCTGACACAGCTCTAGAGTTCCTCTGTTGAGATGGGAGAACCTTCTAGACGGACAACCACCTCTGCAGCACTCCACCAATCAGGCCTTTATGGTAGAGTAGCCAGACGGAAGCCACTCCTCAGTAAAAGGCACATGACAGCCCGCTTGGAGTTTGACAAAAGGCACCTAAAGGACTCTCAGACCATGAGAAACAAGATTCTCTGGTCTGATGATACCAAGATTGAACTATTTGGCCTGAATGCCAAGCATCACGTCTGGAGAAAACCAGGCACTGCTCATCACCTGGCCAATACCATCCCTACAGTCATGCATGGTGGTGGGAGTCTCATGCTGTGGGGATGTTTTTTAGTGGCAGGGACTGGGAGACTAGTCAGGATTGAAGGAAAGATGAACAGAGCAAAGTACAGAGAGATCCTTGATGAAAACCTGCTCCAGAGTGCTCAGGACCTCACACTTGGGAAAAGGTTCACCTTCCAACAAGACAATGACCCTAAGCACACAGCCAAGACAACGCAGCAGTGGCTTCGGGACAAGTCTCTGAATGTCCTTGAGTGGCCCAGCCAGAGGCTGGACTTGAACCCGATCAAACATCTCTGGAGAGACCTGAAAATAGCTGTGCAGTGACGCTCCCCATCCAACCTGACAGAGCTACACATTTGCCACGCTGACCCTCACCACGGGGGCCCCTGACGGGTGCATACTTATTCCCCCCCTGTACTCCCCGTTCACCCACGACTGCGTAGCCACGCACAATGGTGGTAGGCCTGATCACCGACAACGATGAGACCGCCTATAGGGAGGAAGTCAGAGACTTGGCAGTGTGGGGCCAGGACAACAACCTCTCCCTCAACGTGGTTAAGACAAAGGAGCTAATCGTGGACTACAGGAAAAGGAGGGTCGAGTACGCAACCATTCACATCATCAGGGCTGTAGTGGAGCAGGTCGAGAGCTTCAAGTTCCTTGGAGTCCACATCACCAACGAACTATCATGGTCGAAACACACCAAGACAATCGTAAAGAGGTCTCGACAATGAATATTTCCCCTCAGGAGGCTGAAAAGATTTGGCATGGGACCTCAGATCCTCAAAAAGTTCTACAGCTGTACCTGTCTGGTTGCATCACCGCTTGGTATGGCAACTGCTCGGCATCCAACCACAAGATGCTACAGAGGGTAGTGGGTACGGTCCAGTACATCACTGGGGCCGAGCTTCCTGCCATCCAGGACCTCAATACCAGGCGTTGTCAGAGAAACGCCCTAAAAATGGTCAGACTCCATCCACCCAAGTCATAGACTGTTCTTTCTGCTACCACACGGCAAGTGGTACCGGAGCGCCAAGTCTGGGACCAAAAGGCTCCTTAACCGCTTCTACCCCCAAGCAATTAAACTGTTGAACTGTTAATCAAATGGCCACCCACCAAACTATTTACATTGACCCCCCCCCTTTATTTTATTCTTATCTATTAAAATGTTTTGCACTGACTCTCTTGCGCAGTGTCAATGTACACTCACAGGACTCTAACCCCACACTCACACATACTACACTGACACTCCAAAACACACACACACACACACACACACACACACACACACACACACACACCCCCACACACACACACACATACACACACACACACACACACACACACACACACACACACACACACACACACACACACACACACATGCATATTGACATTCCTTCACACTCTTCACATACGCTGCTGCTACTCTCTTTATTATCTATGCATACATAGTCTCTTTATCCCTACCTACATGTAACCAGTACCCCTGCACATTGACCCCTTGTATATAGCCTCGTCATTGTTGTTTTGTGTTACTATTTTTCCTTTAGTTTATTTTGCAAATTCTTCTTACTTTAAAAAAAACTCTGCATTGTTTTTATTTGTATGTCTAGCTGACATAATACAATTTCAAAGTATGTACGAACGTGTCTGTAATAGAATAAGCCTATCAGAAATGTTTGTAGACATTAATAAAGGCATTTCTATAGCATACAAAATACTTTTTACAATGGTGGGAGTGTACCAAGATGGTGGCTTCAACAAGGCGCCCCCTATCAGTCATCTAGTATGTATATATCAACCATCGAGTGCCACTATGGGATGAACCGATAGAACATGTCCAGCTGTAACAACAATGCAGCAAGTATAGCGTTGTCATTGGGTGATAGCCAACGGTAAATGTCACTCCCAGCTCTGGCTTCCTCATCAAACGCCATCAGATATGCCGATGCCCGGGGTGATAGCCATCAAATTGTCAACCCACTGACAGTACAGCCTCCCACCCTGTAGCCTTCTGATGCTGCCTGTGTTGCACGACTACACAAGCATGCACAGCACTCACTCACACACTCACACACTTACACACACACACACACACACACACACACACACACACACACACACTCACACTCACACTCACACTCACACTCACACTCACACTCACACTCACACACACACACACACACACACACACACACACACACACACACACACACACACACACACACACACACACACACACACACACAGAGAGAGAACAACACCACTTAGTATCCTGATACATACACACAGAGACAGAAAAAGTTCCACCCCTGTTTTCCCAACCAGGGTCTTCACATCTGCTACGCACACACACACACACCTACTCACGACCCCCATCGCCCACCAACCCCACAAATAAAACTCATCCCACTCCCTAGGGAAGGGGACGGGTCACCCAACGGGGCGGCAGGTAGCCTCGTGGTTAGAGAGTTGGACTAATAACCAAAAGGTTGCAAGATCAAATCCCTGAGCTGACAAGGCAGTTAACCCACTGTCCCTAGACCATAATTGAAAATAAGAATTTGTTCTTAACTAATTTGCCTAGATAAATAAAGGTAAAAAAAAAAGAATAAAAAAAAGTCAATAGACTTACTCTAGGGATGCCACTGCCACCTTCCAAGCCTCCATCAACAACATCACACCTCAGGTAATCCATTCAGAAATACACAACCTCCATCATCACAGTCAAGCAGACAGAGACTGAGGAGCTTATCACTTTAGCAGACCCCTCAGAAGTAGCTAGCCTAGCATCCAGTCCCCTCTTAACACTTTCTGTTGTGCTCTATCAAACAAATGCCCTTCAGAGTTTCACAGCTCAAGTCTTCTGCTGAGGCAAGAGTGAGTGAAAAAGAAGGTGGAAAAAATACTGTGCACAAATCTTTTACAAAACAAACAAATTATTTCACATTTAAATGGCGAGGCTACACATTTGTACCATTAGGGGGCCAAGTGCCTTGTTGGAACCTTTAAAGAACCCTTAAAGTCTTGCTTTCTTTACTCAAGAAGTAAAGCAAGCAACATGACCTATTTCCTATGTACCATCATTCCTCTGCCCAAAACTACAACACAGCAGACCCCCAACAACACCAACACGAGACAATTCATCTGCTAAACAAGTTTACAGTCCAAAAAAGAAGACAATGTCTGACCTTATGACGCAGTGCGAGTGTAGAATATGCATGGCGAGAAGAGTTGCTGGCCTCAAACAGCGCTGGCAAATACGAGTCACATCTACTGTACACTGACACTGCTGCCAACCTTGCTATGTTTAGCTCCGAAAAGACCTTGGCTTGCTAGCACAAACACCCACTCTGCCTCTCTTTTTCACTCTCTCAGTCTCTCTCTCTGTATGAATCCCTGCAGACTCTCTCTGGCTGATCTGTTCCTCTGAATCCCTCCTACAATCTCAACGCTGTGGTTTTCACGGTCATTTTCTCACTCTCTCTCGTGTCTGTGGCTCTCACTCTCCTGTTAGACCCACCCATGCTCATGATTGGCTGTGGGCCAGCCTCTCCACCTGAGGGGTTGACAGCAGGTTTGGGGATGATTGAAGGTAGGCTGATATGGCAACAAATAGGTAGCTGTCAGCTCTGACCTCAGGCTCGATGGTTCTATTCTTGTACCTCAGCGACGGAGCCAAAAGCTCAATATCTTGAAATGAGGGCTATTTCGAAACGTAGCTAATTGCCAACAACCCAGTTTTGCGCATCAAAACCATTTTGAGGCAAAAACAGAGATTGGCAATACTCGAGTGAAGAAACAACAAAGAAATATAATCAAACTTACAAGTAGATTGACTGACGCCTTTAAACTGGCACAGATGTGATTTCGTGTGACTCAAGTTTTCGGGAACTGAAATACTAATACTAAAGGAAACAAGTTGTGGTACTTTCTCGGAAGGCTGACTTTAATATACAGTGGGGCAAAACAATATTTAGTCAGCCACCAATTGTGCAAGTTCTCCCACTTTAAAAGATGAGAGAGGCCTGTAATTTTCATCATAGGTACACTTCAACTATGACAGACAAAATGAGAAAAAAAAATCCAGAAAATCTCATTGTAGGATTTCTAATGAATTTATTTGCAAATGATGGTGAAAATAAGTATTGAGAGCAGGTCATACACACATGCACGTCTGTCTGTCTGTCTGTCTGTCTGTCTGTCTGTCTGTCTGTCTGTCTGTCTGTCTGTCTGTCTGTCTGTCTGTCTGTCTGTCTGTCTGTCTGTCTGTCTGTCTGTCTAAGACTGGCCTCTTGTGGTGATGTGTGTGGATTGGTTTGAAGAGGTTAATCCTTGTCATTACTGACTTGAGAGAGAGAAAAAGAAACAAAGAGAGAGGGAAACAGCAAGCAATTACGATTCTGGTTATGATTGAGGCCCATGCCAAAAGGAAATCGTAACATTGTTTGTCTTACATGTCCAATGAATGCGTAACAAGATAACAATAGGGTACTACAGGCATTGTTGCTTTTCATATTGTTCGTTATCAACCTGAGCATCACATCTACTGCTATTCATTTCCATATGACACAAGGAAGTCATAAAAGCAATATTGAGAGGACAAAGCTCGTATAGCGAAGCCATGGTGGGAAATCCTGACGTCAGCAGGGCAAGGAAAAGCCAATTGGGCCAAAATCTTGTTTATGTCTCCAGTGACTTCAATTGCATTGTTTGGTATGGCAATTGAATTAAACAGAGCCACAGAGGCTGGAGAAGTTCAAGAAGGTCAAATGCAATGTGCTAGATGGCTGTCATCTATTCATAAAAAGGCTTGTTTGAATAGATCTCTCAACTGAAGTCGGTCGTTTTCAGACTGCAAAAATGGGTCGAAATACAAATGCTGTTGTCTTATCTGAATGGAGTGGATGTGTGTGTGCGTGTGTGTGTGTGCGTTTGATTCCAGCTGTAGAATGATAACCCAGCCCCTCTCCGTATGTCAATGTGTTCTCTACACCTCGTCAATTTCCGCCATCTTATCAGCAACTAAAACAGTACATTGACTTAATTTGCAACATCATTGACAACAGTGTTAAGGAGCTTATAATTGCATAACATTACATAGGACATTGCCTTTTCTGGCAAGGTTGAAAACCAATAAGGAAACAAAAAAAGCTAATGCTAAGCCATTTGCTACCATCAGCACCCACAAAACCACAACACCTAATATTACTATATGCCATTGTTATTATTAAGGGCAATAGTACAAGAGCTACTCTCAACTTAGCAGTGCATTTAAAGGGATAGATCAGCAAAATGCTATATTTAAATTTGTGTTGCCTAACTTGAAAAGCAGGAGTGACTGCGGTCCACAGTGGCTAGTTTAACAAAAACCAAAGTGTAGATTGCAGTCACTCCTTGTTCATAGACTGCTTTCAAGGTAAGGAAACAAATGTTGCACACTCATAAGCTCTACCACGTACCTTTTTATTAATAAACAAACAATAATTTAGACCCTAACCTGACGAAGATCCTTGCAGGATCCAAACGTAGTTAAACAAAAAAAATCACCATTAGAATTTCGTAAAAATATTTGATTGAATAGCCAAAACATACAATATACTTGCAGTGAAGCCGCTCAACAACAACACCACACCAGTCATCCAGCAGACTCCCATTCAGAGCAACACACAGAAGCATCCAGGGTCAACGCCCTGCTCAAGGGCACGTCGGCAGATCTCCCACCAGGCCCAAAAAAACGGGGACCCAAACCCTCCAAGATCCCCCAACAGTTCCCTAATAGCTGTCCCTCAAACTTCCGAGACCCCTCCCACAATAACCCCCCAATGCACCAACAACGAAGAAAATGAACTACAGAGAAAAAAGAAAAAGACAAAAGAAAAAAGCAAACTTAAATGCAATAACAAAAAACAATTGTATATGTTTGTGTGCATGTTTGGCACAATTAAATATGTGTGTGTATGCGTGTATTTGAATGAGAGTGTGTTTTTTATTTGACCTTTATTTAACTAGGCAAGTCTGTTAAGAACACATTCTTATTTTCAATGACGGCCTAGGAACAGTGGGTTAACTGCCTGTTCAGGGGCAGAACGACAGATTTGTACCTTGTCAGCTCGGGGGTTTGAACTTGCAACCTTCCGGTTACTAGTCCAACGTTCTAACCACTAGGCTACCCTGCCACCCCATATGCATGTGTACAAACACCTGCACGGCATCAGCCTCAGCCAAACCGGCATTAGCTGTAAAAACACTGCCCCTCGGTGTCATTCAAACTTAATTTTTATTATGTTTTATTTTGACTTTACTTTTGACTTTTATCTTCGACCATCATTCCATCTCCCGCCCAGCAACTCCACTCCCACTTGTCTCCAATTCCACATCCCAACCCTCAGCTTCCCTCAACCCATCCCACCTATCTCTGCTGGCCACCCTCTTCGGAAATTCTACACAACATGTATCTTTCAACTGTGCTGTGATGCTTAACGTACAATTTCAATCTATCGAATAGAATCCACAGATTGCGAGTTGAAGATAAATACTTTCACTAAGAGTATTAGTATATTAGTAATTGACTGACCTGGTCTCTCCAGATCTCCTAACAGTACTATTTCTAGGGTCAATTTCAGATCAACGTTATGCATTTTCAGCCATTCCTGAACCTGAGTCGAGAAACAGGCTACTCGAGGGCAATAACAAAATAAATGGTCTATTGATTCTGTATCCTCACAACAAAATATGCAGAGTTTAGATGATTTTATGCTCCAAATATTCAACAGTTTGTTGGTGGCAAGAATTCTATATAATAATTTTAGCTGAACAGCACGAAGTCTTGAATCTTGTGTTATTTCATATTTCTCATATATCTCATACAGCCTGTACCATGAAATTGGTACATAAAAAATCTCTTCCAAACTATTTTGCAATCTCTATGGCATAGTTGTCAACATCTTGGTCTTCAAATGAAACTGGTATACTTTCCTATTTATGCGATTTGTATTCCTCCGGATTGAGCAGACCTTCCTGTACAATTCTGATAACTTCATGAAAGACATAACTCTATCATTACAATTTACAATATCATTTAAGACCAAAATATCCTTTTCAAACATCTTTCCCATAAATACAGGTAAAGTTGAAGTCGGAAGTTTACATACACTTAGGTTGGAGACTCATTTTTCAACCACTCCACACATTTCTTAACAAACTATAGTTTTGGCAAGTCGGTTAGGACAACTACTTTGTGCATGACACAAGTAATTTTTCCAACAATTGTTTACAGACAGATTATTTCACTTATAATTCACCGCATCACTATTCCAGTGGGTCAGAAGTTTACATACACTAAGTTGACTGTGCCTTTAAACAGCTTGGAAAATTCCAGAAAATTATGTCATGGCTTTAGAAGCTTCTGATAGGCTAATTGACATCATTTGAGTCAATTGGCGGTGTACCTGTGGATGTATTTCAAGGCCTACCTTCAAACTCAGTGCCTCTTTGCTTGACATCTGGGAAAATCAAAAGAAATCAGCCAAGACCTCAGAAAATAATTTGAGACCTCCACAAGTCTGGTTTATCCTTGGGAGCAATTTCCAAACGCCTGAAAGTACCACGTTCATCTGTACAAACAATAGTACGCAGGTATAAACACCATGGGATCACGCAACCACGCTACTAGAGATGAACATACTTTGGTGCGAAAAGTGCAAATCAATCCCAGAACAACAGCAAAGGACATTGTGAAGATGCTGTAGGAAACAGGCACAAAAGTATCTATATCCACAGTAAAACGAGTCCTGTATCAGCATAACCGGAAAGGCCGTTCAGCAAGGAAGAAGCCACTGCTCCAAAACCGCCATAAAAAAGCCAGACTACGATTTGCAACTGCACATGGGGACAAAGATCATACTTTTTGGAGAAATGTCCTCTGGTCTGATGAAACAAAAATAGAACTGTTGGGTCATAATTACCATCGTTATGTTTGGAGGAAAAAGGGGGATGCTTGCAAACCGAAGAACACCATTCCAACTGTGAAGCACAGGGGTGGCAGCATCATGTTGTGGGGGTGCTTTGCTGCAGGAGGGACTGATGCACTTCACAAAATAGATGGCATCATGAGGAGGAATATCATGTGGATATATTGATGCAACATCTCAAGATGTCTCAGGAAGTTAAAGCTTGGTCGCAAATGGGTCTTCCAAATGACCCCAAGCATACTTCCAAAGTTGTAGCAAAATAGCTTAAGGACAACAAAGTCAAGGTATTGGGGTGGCCATCACAAAGGGGGCAGAACTGAAAAAGTGTGTGCGAGCAAGGAGGTCTACGACAATCCCTGCACCAGAGGCGACACCAAAGTGGGGGGAGCCTCAAGCGGAGCGGGGTCTGCGTCCCACACCGGAGCCCCCACCGAGAGTAGATGCCCACCCGGACCCTCCCCTATAGGTTCAGGTTTGCGTCCGGAGTCCGCACCTTTGGGGGGGGGACTGTCACGCCCTGACCATAGAGATCCTTATTATTCTCTATGTTTGGTTAGGTCAGGGTGTGACTCGGGTGGGAAATTCTATGTTTTCGGCCGAGTGTGGTTCCCAATCAGAGCAGCTGTCTATCATTGTCTCTGATTGGGGATCATACTTAGGCAGCCCTTTTTCCCACCATTAGGTTGTGGGATCTTGTTTTCTGTTTAGTGTCTTAGCCTGACAGAACTGTGCGCATTCGTTTTAGCTTTTGTTTGAGTGTTTTTTGAATAAAAGAATCATGAATACTTTCCACACTGGGCTTTGGTCTACTCTTCCTACCACCAATGAGAGCCGTTACAGGAAGCTCGTGGAAGGCTACCTGAAATGTTTGACACAAGTTAAACAATTTAAAGGCAATGCTACCAAATACTATTGAGTGTATGTAAACTTCTGACCCACTGGGAATGTGATGAAAGAAATAAAAACTGAAATAAATAATTCTCTCTATTATTCTGACATTTCACATTCTTAAAAAAAGTGGTGATCCTAACTGACCTAAGACAGGGATTTAAATGTCAGGAATTGTGAAAAACTGTCTTTGGTTAAGGTGTATGTAAACTTCCGACTTCAACTCTATATACAGTCTATATATACAGTGCCTTGCGAAAGTATTCGGCCCCCTTGAACTTTGCGACCTTTTGCCACATTTCAGGCTTCAAACATAAAGATATAAAACTGTATTTTTTGTGAAGAATCAACAACAAGTGGGACACAATCATGAAGTGGAACGACGTTTATTGGATATTTCCAACTTTTTTAACAAATCAAAAACTGAAAAATTGGGCGTGCAAAATTATTCAGCCCCTTTACTTTCAGTGCAGCAAACTCTCACCAGAAGTTCAGTGAGGATCTCTGAATGATCCAATGTTGACCTAAATGACTAATGATGATAAATACAATCCACCTGTGTGTAATCAAGTCTCCGTATAAATGCACCTGCACTGTGATAGTCTCAGAGGTCCGTTAAAAGCGCAGAGAGCATCATGAAGAACAAGGAACACACCAGGCAGGTCCAAGATACTGTTGTGAAGAAGTTTAAAGCCGGATTTGGATACAAAAAGATTTCCCAAGCTTTAAACATCCCAAGGAGCACTGTGCAAGCGATAATATTGAAATGGAAGGAGTATCAGACCAATGCAAATCTGCCAAGACCTGGCCGTCCCTCTAAACTTTCAGCTCATACAAGGAGAAGACTGATCAGAGATGCAGCCAAGAGGCCCATGATCACTCTGGATGAACTGCAGAGATCTACAGCTGAGGTGGGAGACTCTGTCCATAGGACAACAATCAGTCGTATATTGCACAAATCTGGCCTTTATGGAAGAGTGGCAAGAAGAAAGCCATTTCTTAAAGATATCCATAAAAAGTGTTGTTTAAAGTTTGCCGCAAGCCACCTGGGAGACACACCAACCATGTGGAAGAAGGTGCTCTGGTCAGATGAAACCAAAATTGAACTTTTTGGCAACAATCCAAAACGTTATGTTTGGCGTAAAAGCAAAACAGCTCATCACCCTGAAAACACCATACCCACTGTCAAACATGGTGGTGGCAGCATCATGGTTTGGGCCTGCTTTTCTTCAGCAGGGACAGGGAAGATGGTTAAAATTGATGGGAAGATGGATGGAGCCAAATACAGGACCATTCTGTTAGAAAACCTGATGGAGTCTGCAAAAGACCTGAGACTGGGACGGAGATTTGTCTTCCAACAAGACAATGATCCAAAACATAAAGCAACATCTACAATGGAATGGTTCAAAAATAAACATATCCAGGTGTTAGAATGGCCAAGTCAAAGTCCAGACCTGAATCCAATCGATAATCTGTGGAAAGAACTGAAAACTGCTGTTCACAAATGCTCTCTATCCAACCTCACTGAGCTCGAGCTGTTTTGCAAGGAGGAATGGGAAAAAATGTCAGTCTCTCGATGTGCAAAACTGATAGAGACATACCCCAAGCGACTTACAGCTGTAATCGCAGCAAAAGGTGGCGCTACAAAGTATTAACTTAAGGGGGCTGAATAATTTTGCACGCCCAATTTTTCAGTTTTTGATTTGTTAAAAAAGTTTGAAATATCCAATAAATGTCGTTCCACTTCATGATTGTGTCCCACTTGTTGTTGATTCTTCACAAAAAAATACAGTTTTATATCTTTATGTTTGAAGACTGAAATGTGGCAAAAGGTCGCAAAGTTCAAGGGGGGCGAATACTTTCGCAAGGCACTGTATATATATATATATATATATATATATTGTATTTGTATCTAAAAATCATTGTAATGTGGTTAACCTTAAAAATCTAAATGAAAATTATTGAAATGTAAAAGATGAAATTCAACCAGAGAGTGCCCTTGGCGGGAAAAGGCTGTGGGAAAAGGCCACACTTGACCGTTTCGCTTGAATTGGAATAATTCTAGTGCAACAGTCAAGTGAGGCTTTTCGAGCTGTCATGTGACCGAATGCTGCAGACAATGCATTCACAGGCCACTAGGAGGAGTTTTGCTTTCTGACTCAAAGAGAATAACCTGCCTTAAGCATTAACGCTCATGGTACCCTTCACCAGCTCATATCTTTGTGAAGCTTGATTCAGCAGTGCTCTCGTCTGCATTGAAACCAAATATCGATCCAGTTTGGATGTGAAAGGAGAGATGAGGTGCACACTGTTAACCACGCCCCCGGACTCTGGGTATTTTAACAACCAGCACATTTGACTTCAGCCATAATATTTGTTGTAATATTTGTTCTATCTTTCATTGGGATGAAATTGAAATTGTAGCCAGCTCTGCAATGCTTGTTTGAAAAAGAGCTATACTCAATTAATCGAAAATGAGACATGGCAATCTGCACAAAGACAAAAAAGGCCATTTTTAAACAATGGATGAGCTTTTCTTAGTTATCTACTTGAGAACCATTTAGGGTTAAAGTAAAACTTTTGAATAAGTGAAGCTTTCAGAGAGATGTTTAGTGCTTTTATATGTAATAATCTCAACCCACCCAATTGATTTTCATTATATAGATAGGCATGTTTTATTTTGCCTGGTTTAGCGTCCCAGAAAAAGTGAAATATTATTTGCTCCTATGATTTGAAAAAACGAATCATCAGGAGTAGGCAGTGCCATAAGTAAGTGAGTAAACTGCGATATGACTATGGACTAAATCAGGGCAATTTTTCCATAAATAGACAGGTATTTACCTCTCCATGGTTGCAGGATCTTGTCTAGTTCACAAGTTTTCTATTGAAATTCATTGTGGAGAGCTTATTTATATATTTTGTGACCATCAGCCCATGTTATAGGTAAACTGCAGGGTAATGTAAAAGTTGTATTTTTTAAAGATCCAATATGTAATATTGTACACTTATCACAATTAGGTTTTAGTCCAGAAAGTACAGAAAAGTTATCTAGATCTTCAATGAGACATTGCAGGGATCTAGCTTGCGGACTTAATATAAAACTTGACTCATCGGCATACATGGACACCTTTGTTTTTCAGCCTTGGCTTTCTAATCCTCTAATGTTGTTATTGGATCTGATTTTAATAGCTAGCATTTAGATGGCCATAACAAATAGATATGGTGACAGTTGACACCCTTGTTTTTATGCCCCTTGACAATTCAAAACTCTCGGAGAAGTAGCCGTTATTTACTATTTTACACGTTGTTTGAGTGTGCGGGCTCTATTTCTTTTATACCAACTTTTTTCGTCCCTGCACCCCACTAAAGGGTGTTTGCGTGTGTTTGCGTGCATTTGATCACACTTGGCTGGGAAAACAAATGTCTAAATCTGTCATTTTATTAAACTATCCCTTTAACCACAATATCAATTCAAATGTATAGAAGGATAACACAGTGAAGGAGAGCTTAACCTCTCTAGGGTACGTGGGATGCTAGCGTCCCATCTGGCCAACATCCAGTGAGATTGCAGAGCGCCAAATTCAATTACAGAAATGCTCATAAAAATTCAGAAAACAAAACATATTTTACATAGGTTTAAAGATTAACTTCTTGTTAAACCAACCACAGTGTCATATTTATAAATTGCTTTTCGGCGAAAGCATACCTAGCCCAGAACATACCTAGCCCAGAACATAGCCCAGTTGACAAATTATTACAAACAGTAACCAGCCAAGCAGAAGCGTTACAAAACTCAGAAATAGAGATAAAATTAATCCCTTACCTTTGATGATCTTCATATGGTGGCATTCAGAAGACATTCATTTACTCAATAAATGTTCCTTTTGTTTGATGAAGTCGCTTTATATCCAAAAACCTCCGTTTTGTTTGTGTGTTTTCTTCAGTAATCCACAGGCTCAAACGCAGTCAAAACAATCAGACAAAAAATATCCAAATTGTATCCGTAAAGTTCATAGAAACATGTCAAACAGTGTTTATATTCAATACTCAGGTTGTTTTTTTAGCCTAAATGATCTATAATATTTCAACCAGACAATAACGTAGTCAATATAAAAGGTAAACAAGAAATGCACATGTGCATGAAAAAGCTCTGCGACACGGTAGGGTCCACTTGTTCAGACTTGTCTTACTCCCTCATTTATAAGAATACAAACCTGAAACGATTTCTAAAGACTGTTGACATCTAAGTGGAAGGCATAGGAACTGCAAATAGAGTCCTAAGTCAATGGATACTGTAATGACATTGAATAGAAAACTTCAAAACCAAAGAAAAACTACTTCCTGAATGGATTTTTCTCAGGTTTTCGCCTGCTAAATCAGTTCTGTAATACTCACAGACACTATTTTAACAGTTTTGGAAACGTTAAAGTGTTTTCTATCCAAATCTATCAGTTACATGCACATCATATCTTCTGGGCCCGAGTAGCACGCCAGTTAATTTGGGCATGCTTTTCATCCAAAATTCCGAATGCTGCCCCCTACCCTAGAGAAGTTAAATGAAATCCACTACAGTAGCAAACCGTTCAATCAACGTCAATGTGATTAGCAAGCTCTTTAATTCCTCCTCTTCTTTAATTAACACAGCAACAGCAGGCTTAATTTAGCCCTGAACGTCCACTATACACACAGACACATACAAACAAACAGAATCCCAAAAACATGTGCACACACACACACACACACATACACACCAGCCCAGTTGCTAATCTACTGACAGGTGTCCATCGCGGTTGAGTAATCTAGTCTGGCTTTCCTTTCATTTGCGCCTTGGTAATTTGCCACAGGGATCAGCACCGGGGAATTTGACACAGCATTCCAGGGAGCCAAAGACCCTCTCCATGAGGCCATATGTCACAACCATGACACACACCAGACACAAGCACAAAGGAACAACTTACACACACATACATGCACACACACCCAGGTACACGTGCAAGCACACCCACATGAACAAAAATATTATAGCATACTATGGTAATAATAGTATGGAATTCACTGTAGTGTTTTTGCTGACTTTACTGTACTAGTCACTGACTAAAGTCTGCAAAAACACTACAGTGAATACTGTAGTATTTACTATAGTATGCTGTAGTATTTAAAGTTATAGTATAAATACTGTGGTAAAAGAAAATTACCATAGTATATACACAGTTAACGTGAGTTTTTGTAGTATACTGTAGTATTTACTGTAGTGTTTTTTAGGACTGTAGTATACTGTAGCATTTACTGTAGTGTTTCTGCGGATATTACTGTGGTATTTATTATAGTGTTTTTGTTTTATTATCTTTGATGGAGAAGTGGGCAGATTAGCGTTTTTCATCAAACGCTAATCTGTCGCTGTATTAATTATTCTGGAGGCAGCTCTGCAGAATGGTCACTAGCTGGCACAGCTACAGTCATAAAATCATATTTTAAAACTAACCTTAACCACACTGCTAACCTTAATGCCTAACCCCTAACCTTAAATTAAGACCATCCTGTTTCTATTGATCATGCTTGAGTAGTTTCTACAACTTGATTGGAGTCCACCTGTGGTAAATTCAATTGATTGAATATGATTTAGAAAGGCACACACCTGTCTATCTAAGGTCCCATAGTTGACAGTGCATGTCAGAGCAAAAACCAAGCCATGAGGTCGAAGGAATTGTCCGTAGAGCTCTGAGACAGGATTGTGTCAAGGCACATAGTTGGGGAAGGGTACCAGCATTGAAGGTCCCCAAGAACACGGTGGCCTCCATTATTCTTAAAGGGAGTGCTCAGTACCTCAGACTGGGGCAAAGGTTCACCTTCCAACAAGACAACGACCCTAAGCACACAGCTAAGACAACGCAGGAGTGACTTCGGGACAAGTCTCGGAATGTCCTTGAGTGGCCCAGCCAGAGCCCGGACTTGAATCCGATCGAACATCTCTGGAGAGACCTGAAAATATATGTGCAGAGACACTCCCCAACCAAACTGACAGAGCTTGAGATGATCTGCAGAAAAGAATGGGAGAAACTCCACAAACACAGGTATGCGAAGCTTGTAGCGTCATACCCAAGAAGACTTGAGGCTGTTATCGCTGCCAAAGGTGCTTCAACAAAGTACTGAGTAAAGGATCTGAATACTTATGTAAATGTAATATTTCAGTTTTTTATTTGTAATACATTTGCAAAAACTTGCAAAAACACGTTTTTGCTTTGTCATTATAGGGTATTGTGTGTACATAAACACAACAGTAACAGAACACAAACATCATCACTATCAACCATATGAAACTATAGGCTACACTACCAGAATGTGATATAATTCTAACCTAGCCAGGTGGAGCTGTGCCTCCAATCGCTCCGGGGCATATCAGATTGACTGATAGTTGTGCTCTTTGAGCAAGAGCAGGTTTCTCTTTGATAAAAATCCCCATTCCACTCTGCCACAGCCTGACTGGTTGAGACAGAGGAACTTCTATTTCACTGATGTTGTGTTTTAATTAATGATGAACAGGGAAACAGCCTATGTTCATGTAGGGCGGACTGTCTTTGAGCGCTACAGTTTGTAAGTTGCAGCTACACACTCACAAGGGTTCAGGGTTGGGAAGCCTGGAGGCCTAGTTTACAGGTTTCTTAGAAAACAAGATCACTTTTTGGAGCTGTTTCAACTTGCATACAGTAAAGAAAGTGGAAAGAGAGAGAAAGGCAGAGAGAGATGGAAACGGAGAAAAGAAATAGAGGGAGCCGGGAGAGAGGGAAGAGATGGATGAGAGAAAATAAATACTAGCATAGTCGAGAAGCACAGCAAGAGAGAGAAACCGGAGAGCAAACTTTCTAAACAAAAAGGTAAAACACACAGTAATTCTACACTTTCCTCAGACGACCTCTAAAATGATAAGACCATGTGATACCTATTAACGTGTGATGTTAGCGGCAGGGTCATAGCCTGTAAGGTTGAGACTAGGAAGTAGGGGGCGGGACTCACAGTTTCTCTTCTCCCTCTGATAGGTTAGGGTCCTGCTCCTTGGGCATGTGTTCCATTCACCTTAATTCCATCCAGCAGCCAATCATGCGAGACTGAGGCGGGCCCCACCCTCAGATCCTTGCTGGTCATTCGCAGAGAGGGGGGTCAGTCAGTGCGACATCACAGGGTCCCGGTCCGGATGGGCTCTGGCCTCCGGAGCGACCCCCCTGTGCTGGCCCTGGGACTGACAAATGGACTGGACCGGACAAGATCTGTCAATGAGAGGATAGGATACATTTAGTTAGGCACAGTTGACCGATGTGGAGACTTGGTGGGTTCCTCCCTTATTCAACCATTCTAACCACTCCTCCCTCGGTTCTATTCTTCCTCCCTAATCTCTCATTCAATGCCTTTCTAATCCCAAACAGAGGGATGGAGGGATTGCGAGCATCAGATTGTTGTTAGTAAATCTGTGGTATAATAGTGGTAGGACATAATAGTGTGAGTTGAAAAGCTGTGATTTTAATGGACCACAGGAATACAATTTACTACATTGCTTCATGAAAATCTCCAAGTTTGCTGTGTTCTATTTCATAGCACATTGATTGATTTTAAAGGTGGAAAGTGTTGGCTTTTGATAAGAAAAAGAAACCTACTACGTCTTCACTGTATTCTGTTTTCCTCCAAGAGTGGCTGAATATTTTTCATAGATATATATTTTTGAAATATTTCACTTGAAAATGAATTAGTTGGTGTATGGATATTCTCTTATGGTAAATGTACACAAAAATCATTACATTTATTTTACAGTCATGTTAGCATGACTATTTACCAGAGGTGTGGACTCGAGTCACATGACTTGGACTCGAGTCAGACTCGAGTCAAAAATATGATGACTTGCAACTCGACTTTGACTTTAACACCAATGACTCGTGACTTGACTTGGACTTGAGACTTTTGACTCGACCTCACTTGATACCCTCACCAGATACCCTCACCAAGCCCAACTATAAAAAATGATGCTATTAACAAAAGTGTGCAGCGCATCAACTCTTCATTTAACGGACTACATTTGGAAATTGTGCCAGCTGAGAAAAAGTTGTGCCTGGCAGTGCAGAGGAATGTCGGCGAGTGAATTTAGATGCAGCCCTTGGAAAGATGATACCCCAAATTATTATTTTGGGATATAAAAATGATGCTGTATTAACAAAAAACGGATTGTAACTTGCAAAACATGCGGGAAGAAAACTACAGACGGAGGCGCAACAATTTCCAAATTTGTTCGACATTTGAATCTGCACAAAGAACGGTAAGTCGTGGCTAATATAGCCAACAGCTATAAAATGTATAACTTTGCTAGTGTAGCATGTAGGCTAACGTAACATTAAATTAATGAGCCTCCACACAGTCAGTCAGTGCGGGAACGTGATCATTGCACCCAAGATTGAGCTACAACTGGCTAGGCAGTTGGTAGCCTACATCCTGCCTGATGTTACTGCTATTCCTAAAACCATTGGCATACCTTAGCCTACTGTAACCACACAGAGAGTGTGTGTGTGTGTGTGTGTTAAGGTTGTGCGATTGTGAATAAGCCTAAATCGCCCGATTGCGCCCCATAGTGATCCTCGATCACTATTGGGGTGGGGGGGGTGTCTTTCTCATGGCTACCCATGTATTTCCATGGAAATATAACGTTTATTTGGAAAGTAATACATTTTAAAAGCATTCATGATTTGCTTAAAATGTAATATACTAATTATTACTCTTGTAAAAAATATGGAATGGTATTACATTTGGTGAAGAGCACATTATGACTTGTTTAGGACTCGAAACTCAAAGTTTAGGACTTGATACTTGACGGTCTTGACTTGGGACTTGAGTGCTATGACTTGAGACTTACTTGTGACTTGTAAAACAATGACTTGGTCCCACCTCTGTTATTTACTATGAACACAAGCGTTTAACTACGGCATCATGGGAGAAAACAAGGTGGTCTCCTACAGTGGTGTCATGACCCTGATAGATAACGCTTAACCATATGCCCCCGTGGACATAATGGCACAATGACCTCATGTTGGATATCTAATATTCTACAGGGAGTTCAAGGGTGTTTCAAGGCACTACAGTATACCATAATCTTGTGCAGTGGTGGGGTAATATTATGGTGAACTAGTATATTTTGTATTAACACGTGCTCAGCAGGCCTATAACCTCACCTCACATAGCATGTGTTTGTTCGGAACTGGTAACACGAGACACACACACACACAGAATCAAGCACAGCACATAAGCGATGCATTGTCATAGAGCCTTCCGCGACACTCCACCACAAATGTGAGGACAAACTGTGGTGTACATTTTTTTTTAAATAAAAACTTGGACAGTAATGACACAGAATCACCAGAAGCTCTATCACATGAAAATGAATAGAGTGGCCTTCAGCCACACATAAACAAACCTCCCTCTCTCTCATCAGATCCATTGACAGAGCTATCTCTCGTGTAGCTGCTGCCTGTGGCTGTTGGAACAATTTGTCCTCAGCAATAAAAGAGAAGAGGATAAAGGGACTCATTGTGTTACAGTCAAATAAGAGACAAATAATGCGGCCAGGTTTTGAAGTATAAGAAATGACGGAATCAGTTAAATCTCCAAATACGCTCCAACAGATAAGTTTGGCTATAGAAATGGTATTTTGTCTATTTATGATGTGTCATTTTCCCTCTATGTAGGGTGTCAATTTGTTTTCTATCACTAGCTCATCTCTAGTTTCATCAGTGCTGTAACCTTGCCTGCACCCTCTCCAAGCACCCATGCGGATGCAGAGTTCTCCCTATAGCCAAGGTCAACCCCATAAAGCAACAGGCTTTCAAGCAGCTCAGCCCCAGTAAAGCTTGTGTTAATATCTGTTCTAGAGGGAGAAAGAGAGAGCGAGAGAGAAAGGATGGGATAGGGATAAGGGAGGGAGGAAGGGAGAGGAGAGAGAGAGAGAGAGAGAGAAAGAGAGAGCTAGATAGAGAGAGAGGGAGTGAAAATGCTGAATAACAGATTTAAGGGTTTCAGGTGGCTTATGCACACACCCCGTGACTTTTTCTACATGTTGTTGTGTTACAAAATGGGATTAAAAGGGATTTAATTGTATTATTGTTTGGTCAACGACCTACACAAAATACTCTGTAATGTCAAAGTGGAAGAACATTTTTTTTTAAATAATGAAAAATAAAACGCTGATATATCTTGATTAGATAAGTATTCAACCCCTCAATACATGCTAGAATCACCTTTGGCAGCGATTACAGCTGTGAGTCTTTCTGGGTAAGTCTCTAACAGCTTTCCACACCTGGATTGTGCAACATTTGCCCATTATTATTTTCAAAATTCTTCAAGCTCTGTCAAGTTGGTTGTGTATCATTGCTAGACAACCATTTTCAGGTCTTGCCATAGATCTTTAACAGTTTTGACTTAAATCTGCTTAACTTGGCCCTTCGGGAACATTCACTGTCTTCTTGGTAAGCAACTAGTGTAGATTTGGCCTTGTGTGTCACGATTTGCTAAGAGTGGTGGGTGGAATCAGGCGCAGAGAGCAGGTTGCAGTAATTAGTCCGTTTATTCTCCGGTGCACAAACGACGGTCACGCCAACACACAGGGCGAATACAATACCCAGCCCAAACACAGGACCAAAATAGTCCGAAGAATAAAACACAGGAAAACCACAATCTAACAGGATAACAAAAACAATCCCGCACAAAACAAGGGCGGGACAACCTAATATAGGTCTGTAGGTGCCGGACGATCCGGGTGGAGGCGGTAGAAATCTCTCAGGAGAGAAGGGTCCAAAATGTCCCCCACCGGAACCCAGCATCTCTCCTCCGGACCGTACCCCTCCCAGTCTACGAGGTACTGTAGGCCCCCTACCTCGATGTCCAGAGGGGGCGGAGGGACCTCAGGCACCTCACCTTTTTGCAGGGGACCAGCCACCACCGGCCTGAGGAGAGACACATGAAACGAGGGGTTAATATGGTAATACCTAGGAAGTTGTAACCTGTAACACACCTCGTTTATTCTCCTCAGGACTTTGAACGGCCCCACACACTGCGGCCCCAGCTTCCGACAGGGCAGGCAGAGGGGCAGGTTTCGGGTCGAGAGCCAGACCCTGTTCCCCGGTGCAAACACGGGGGCCTCACTGCGGTGCTGGTCAGCGCTCCTCTTCTGCCGTTCTCCCGCTAACCTTAGTGAATCCTGAACGGCTTTCCAGGTGTCCTTGGAGCGCTGTACCCATTCCTCCACCGCAGGAGCCTCGGTCTGGCTCTGATGCCATGGGGCCAGGACCGGCTGGTAACCTAACACACACTCAAAAGGGGACAAGTTAGTTGAGGAGTGGCGTAGGGAGTTCTGAGCGAGTTCAGCCCAAGGAACATACCGTGCCCACTCACCATGCCGGTCCCGGCAATAGGACTGCAGAAACCTGCCCACATCCTGGTTTACGCGCTCCACCTGCCCATTACTCTTGGGGTGAAAACCTGAGGTTAAGCTGACCGAGACCCCCAGTTTCTCCATAAACGCCCTCCACACTCTGGATGTGAATTGTGGACCCCGATCAGAAACGATGTCCTCAGGCACCCCATAGTGCCGGAAGACATGGGTAAACAAGGCCTCCGCAGTCTGCAGGGCCGTAGGGAGACCGGGCAAAGGGATGAGACGACAGGACTTAGAAAACCGATCCACAATGACCAGGATCGTAGTACTTCCCAGGGACGGGGGAAGGTCGGTTAGAAGGTCCACCGATAAGTGTGTCCACGGCCGTTGTGGAACGGGGAGGGGTTGTAACTTCCCTCTAGGCAGGTGCCGAGGAGCCTTGCTCTGAGCACACACTGAGCAGGAGGAGACATAAAATCTCACGTCTTTAGCCAGCGTGGGCCACCAGTATCTCCCTCTCAGACTCCGCACTGTCCTCTTGATGCCAGGATGACCCGAGGAGAGGAGAGTATGAGCCCACCGGATCAGCTTGTCTCGGACCCCCTCGGCATGTACTGAGTCCCCACTGGACAGTTAGGTGGGGCCGGCTCTAACCGTGAGGACCCTCTATCTCCGCGTCCACCTCCCATACCACCGGTGCCACGAGACATGACGATGGAATGATGAGAGTTGGCTCAACGGACCGCTCCTCGGTATCATAGAGACGGGACAGCGTGTCCGCTTTGGTGTTTTGGGAGCCTGGCAGGTATGAGATGGTAAACCGAAACCTGGTAAAAAACATGGCCCATCTAGCCTGACGTGGATTTAGTCTCCTCGCTGCCCGGATATACTCGAGATTACGATGGTCAGTCCAGATGAGAAAAGGGTGTTTCGCCCCCTCATGCCAATGTCTCCACACCTCCAGAGCCTTGACTACAGCTAACAACTCCCGGTCCCCCACGTTAGTAGTTAGTTTCGCTCCGCTGGACTGAGCTCGAAAAGAAAGCACACGCTTGGGTGGCACGCCCGGGCGCTGGGACAGCACGGCCCCGACCCCCACCTCGGACGCATCCACCTCCACTATGAACGCTAAAGAGGGGTCCGGATGCGCCAACACATGCACATTGGTGAACAGCTCCTTCAAACGACTGAAAGCTCTGCCCGCCTCTGCTGACCAACGCAAGCGCACCGGTCCTCCCGTCAGCAGTGAGGTGATGGGAGCAGCCACCTGACCAAAACCCCGGATAAACCTCCGGTAGTAATTGGCAAACCCTAAAAACCGCTGCACTTCTTTCACCGTGGTCGGAGTCGGCCAATTACGCACGGCTGTAACGCGGTCATCCTCCATCACCACCCCGGAGGTGGAAATACGATACCCCAGGAAGGAAACGGACTGTTTGAAAAACTCACATTTCTCCACCTTGCAATACAGGTCATGCTCCAGCAGTCGCCCAAGTACCTTACGCACCAGAGACAAATGCTCCGCACGTGTGGCAGAATAGATCAAGATGTCATCGATGTACACTACCACTCCCTGCCCGAACAGGTCTCGGAGAATCTCATCTACGAAGGATTGGAAGACGGCTGGAGCATTCTTCAACCCATTTGGCATGACGCGGTACTCATAATGACCAGAAGTAGTACTAAATGCGGTTTTCCACTCATCTCCTCCCCGGATACGCACCAGATTATATGCGCTCCTCAGGTCCAGTTTTGTGAAGAAGCACGCCCCGTGAAATGATTCCACCGCCGTAGCGATGAGAGGTAGTGGGTAACTAAACCCCACTGTGATGGAATTTAGACCTCTATAATCAATGCACGGACGCAGACCTCCATCCTTCTTCTTCACAAAAAAGAAGCTCGAGGAGACGGGTGATGCGGAGGGCCGAATGTACCCCTGTCCCAGCGATTCAGCAACATATGTTTCCATCGCTACCGTCTCCTCCTGGGACAATGGATACACGTGACTCCTAGGAAGTGCAGCGTTCTCCAGAAGGTTTATCGCGCAGTCCTCTCGACGATGAGGTGGTAATTGGGTCGCCTTCTTTTTACTGAAGGCGATAGCCAAATCGGCATATTCAGAGGGAATGCGCACGGTGGAAACCTGGTCTGGACTCTCCACCGTAGTCGCACCAACGGCAACTCCTATACACCTACCTGAACACTCCTCTGACCACCCCTTAAGAGCCCCCTGTCGCCAGGAAATCACCGGGTTGTGTTGAGCTAACCAGGGAACTCCCAACACCACTGGAAACGCAGGTGAATCTATAAAGAACAGACTAATCTGCTCCTTATGATCCCCCTGCGTTACCATGTCCAGCGGCACCGTAGCCTCCCTAATTACTCCTGACCCTAATGGTCGGCTATCTAAGGAGTGCACGGTGAAAGGTAGGTCTAACGACACCAGAGGAATCCCTAGCCTTAACGCAAGCCCACGATCCATGAAATTCCCAGCTGCGCCGGAATCGACTAGCGCCTTATGCTGTAGAGAGGGAAAAATCCAGGGAAAGAAGTCAACACATACACATGACCGACAGGAAGCTCTGGGTGAGTCTGGTGCTTACTCACCTGGGGTGATCGAGAAGTGCTCCGCCTGCGAGGAGGACACTCCTCCTCCGGTCCCCCTCGAAGCCGTCCCTCCTAATTCCATAGGGATAGGGGCAGGAGGGCTGGGAAGTGGAAACGACAGGGACTGATCCGAACGCCCGCGGGCAGCCAGCAGGTTGTCGAGACGGATAGCCAAGTCAATTAGTTCATCCAGTGTGAAAGTGGTGTCCCGACATGCCAGCTCCCTGCGGACGTCCTCCCTGAGACTGCATCTGAAATGATCGATCAAGGCCCTGTCGTTCCACCCTGCTCCTGTGGCCAAGGTCCTGAACTCCAGAGCAAAGTCCTGTACGCTCCTCGTCTCCTGACGCAGGTGGAACAGCCGTTCACCCGCCGCCCGACCCTCTGGTGGATGGTCGAACACAGCTCGGAATCGGCGGGTGAACTCGCCGAGTCCGGACCATTCCAAACTGCGTTGGCCCACTCGAGGGCTTTCCCAGTCAAGCAGGAGATGAGGGCGCTCACGCTCTCCTCTCCGGAGGGAGCAGGACGCACGGTAGCCAGGTATAGTTCCAATTGGAGAAGGAAACCCTGGCACCCAGCCGCCGTTCCGTCACACTCCCGTCGGAGTGTCAGCCGAAGAGCCCCGGAGCCAGATGTGGTCGCAGGAACAGGAGGTGCTGAAGAAGGGGGTGCTGGAGATGAGGTGGGAAGGCCACTCCTCTCCCATCGATCCATCCTCTCCATCATTTGGTCCATGGCCGAACCAATCCGGTGAAGCACGCTGGTGTGTTGGAGGACCCTCTCTTCCATCGATGGGAGAGGAGACGCGGCTGCTCCTGCTGATTCCCTTGCTGGGTGCGGGATTCTGTCACGATTTGCTAAGAGTGGTGGGTGGAATCAGGCGCAGAGAGCAGGTTGCAGTAATTAGTCAGTTTATTCTCCGGCGCACAAACGACAATCAATTAGCTATATAAGGTGCATTCGGAAACTATTCAGACCCCTTCACTTCTTTCACATTTTGTTACGTTACAGCCTTATTCTAAAATTGATTCAATTGTTTTTTTCCCTCATTGATCTACACACAATACCCCATAATGACAAAGCAAAAATCGTTTTTTAGACATTTTTGCATATGATTAAAAATAAGATACAGAAATACCTTATTTACATAAGTATTCAGACCCTTTTCAATGAGAATCGAAATTGAGCCCAGGTGAATCCTGTTTCCACTGATCATCCTTGAGATGTTTCTACAACTTGTTTGGAGTCCATCTGTTGTAAATTCAATTGATTGTACATGACTTGGAAAGGCACACACCTGTCTATGTAAGGTCCCACAGTTGACGGTGCATGTCAGAGAAAAAAAACATGCCATGAGGTCGAATAAATTGTTCGTAGAGCCCCAAGACAGGATTGTGTCGATGCACAGATCTCGGGAAGGGTACCAAAAACAGATAATCCTACCCCAAAAAATCTGAAGGAAGTTTGTTCAGAAGTGTCTGTCCTAAGTATGAGAGATAAGAAATATCAGGATTTTTTTTAACCCCTTCTTTTTGGCACTAAACAGTCTCCATATATACTTCCATTCATTTTTTTCAACTGGTCCTATGGTGCATCCTAGAGCAAAACAACCAACATGTTCGTTAGAGTCTCACCTTTCCAGAGAGGTCATATTAGTGTGTAGCCCAAACTGTTCGGACGCTACAGACAGAAGTTGTCAGATTGGCTGTACCGACTTCAGACCAGTCCCAAGTTGCTTGTGGGTGTTATAATAGAGAGGTTAGGCGTGTGTGCGGCTGCTCGGCCATGGAAACCCATTTTATGAAGCTCCCGACAAACAGTTGTTGTGCTGATGTTGCTTTCAGAGGCAGTTTGGAACACGGTAGTGAGCGTGGCAACCGAGGACAGACCATTTTCACGCGCTACACGCTTCAGCACTCGGCGGAAAGGTGGCATTCTATGACGGTGCCATGTTGAAAGTCATTGAGTTCTTCAGGAAGGCCATACCACTGCCAATGTTTGTCAATGGAGATTGCATGGCTGTGTGCTCTATTTTATACACCTGTCAGCACCGGGTGTGGCTGAAATAGCCCAATCCACTATTTGAAGAGGTGTCCACATACTGTACTTTTGTATATATATTGTACATAGGTGGGACAACCACATCACAGTCATAGTAAGTACATTTTTCCTCAATAAAGTAGCTATCAGAAAGGTCAGAGCTAGTAAGGGGGGGAGGATTCAAGTGAGTGTTCTCTTTTTGAGGGGTGGCTACAATGTTCACACTGCTACAGTGGCTACGAACGTCTTGTGCTCGGTAGAATTGAATGCGTTGTCACGTGATGCTGCAGTAACCTACTGGAGAAGTGCTATTTACTAAGGCACGTGCCTTTGAAGGCAGGTAGGAAGCAGGCAGCTGCCTTTGGATTGGTTGAACACTTTAGTTTCCAGTCATACAGTGTCAAAACGATTGCCCTTCACTGCTGCTCAGACCACTGCGCTACGGCAGTTCACAATGCTCTAGCAAGCCGTGAGAATACTTGCTACTGGATGGTATGAGGTCGGTTTGCAGAGCCTTCCCCAAACCATATCCTCCTAGGAACGGTACTGTATTGTATAGCTGACAAACACCGCTTCCAGCTGCCCCCTGGACATGATTCTAAATATTCAACATTCATTTAAATCTTCCTTTTGCAGGATGATTTTCCTCCTGCGACGAAACGGGTCACGTTAAGATCCCCAACATCTGCATCTACGCAATGTGAGCCAAGCAATTTCTCCAGTCACTCTCTCACATGGTCTGGTCTGGTTTACCTTGTTTCCCTCTCCACTGAAATCAACCCTCCAACTTTTAATTGGGGCTCGAGAATCTAGCCTCGGTCCCAGAGCTGCACTCCTTTAATTGGCACACTATGAAATGGCAAATTTAAAACGCATTAAAAAAAGATGATAACTAGTGAACGGAATGATGTTGGCGTGTGGAGCTGCCTGCATATCAATGAAACATCCCTTTTTTATTATTTTACTTCCCACCAATATGATTGATGTCTCTCTGTTCTTTATTTGGGGGGGGGGAGAAGTTAAGATGAAGGATGTCTGAGTTGTAAAGTTGATGTGAGAGATCTAGGGCTGTCGCTTTGTTTGCCCCGTGGAGAACTGCTGTTGCTCGGTCTGCTGCAGTGCGATCAGTGGAAGTCTCCCAAGACTCCTCCTTTCCAAGTGCGTATCTGATTCACCCTGATTCACGTGGCCTTGTTACAGTTGGTGAAGCTAGTGTTAATCAATGCATTGAGGCGGTATACTGATACTAGTGTGTAATAATGTACGCGTCTCAGTGTCATCACCACCTTAAGGCAGAGAGAGAAACCCTCTTTGTGTTTGTGTGTGTCAGATATCCATACTCCCACTGGGGATCCTAACAATTATTAGTAATTAATATAGTTGACCTAGGACCAGTTGTTAAAAAGTTAATTGTGTGTGTGTGTGTGTGTGTGTTGTGAGGGCATATGGGATGTGCTGCAGAAGCTCTGCCCTAGGTACAGTATACAGGGCAGGGTAGGGGCCACTTGGAACCATGTTCAATCGCTCTCTCTCTCTCGGTCTTTGTTCAGACATATCTATCTCATATTTCATATTTTCTGTAATCAATCAGTCTCCCTCTATCGCTCTCTCTCCCCTCCCCTCCCCTCCCCTCCCCTCCCCTCCTCTCCTCTCCTCTCCTCTCCTCTCCTCTCCTCTCCTCTCCTCTCCTCTCCCCTCCTCTCCTCTGTTCTCTCGCTGATCTGTTTTCTTCTTTTATTTGATCCTTTTGAAAAACGATGATGAATAGACAAATAAACGATTTCACCACTCCGTAATACTAGGCGAATTGTTTCACATTTTGAAACAACATTGCAGCAAAGCCCCCGAGGCATAACGGAGCCCCAAATCCCATAGAGTAATAACGGACCTTTTATCCCTAACAACAGAGGGGCTTGTGGGGGTTAGAGAGAGGACGTGAGGGTATTCTAGGGGTAGATAGAGAATATGATCCAGTTAAAACTAGCTTTTGTGTACAGATCCAGGATCAGCTTATACACTTCCCGAATTCTAACCTTAAACATTAAGTAACTGTCCATGGTTTCCAGATTTCCTGTTCTGTGTTTTTTCTATTGACTAAAAAAACAATTATAATAATAAATTTCTCCACAATTTTGTGATATTCAATTGCGTTTCATCGTTGCAACTCCACAACGGGTTTCGGGAGAAGCGAAGGTTAAGTCATGCGTCGTCCGAAACATGATCAAACCCCAGGCTGTAGTGACACTGCGACGTGGTGCGTTAGACCGTTGCGCCACTCGGGAGGCCCAGTTCTGTGTGTTTTGACCAGACTCTTTTGATCAGATTCACAGAAATCCCAGGTCGCGCCCTCTAGCAAAGTGCGCTCTCCACTTTCCTCTGGAATTTATTTAGCAAACATGACCCACGTCAAAACTCTATACAGAAATGTTGCAGCAGCCTATTCTTAAACATGAGCGATCTGACATGCTGTATGGGATGAAAAAGATAATATTTTTCCCTCTGATCAACTGTTGGGTAGGCTACTGATAAGTCCAGCTGCATATAGCCTATACGCCTTGTCCCCCTCTGGCCAGGTTAAACAAAATGGTAACGTTACATATTTATAGCCCATTTATTTGTGTTAGGAGAAGATTGTGGATGTGATCAAAGTTTAACGAAACTCGGGCTTGCTAGGCTACCTAGACCTTTTTCAATCCAAAATGATGAACTGGAATGAATCACAATAGTGATGACATAATTATACACTGTCTGGGTAACTTTTTAATTACAGTTGCACAGGCCTACACGATGCAAACCCACATAAATAAAGCTCAGCCCTGTGGGTTCTATGCTGTTGTCTCTCTACCTGTGTAAAGGAAAAACCCCTCCTGATAGTCTAGTTTAAAATATATTTCATATGAACAAGTACAGAGTTGCTGCAGTTTGACAATGTTTTCTTCCTTCGTAGGAGAGGGACTTCTTGTCCAACTTGTCCATCCTCCAAACCATCCTCCAAACGTCTTGTCCATCCTCCAAACCACACTCTCTCTCCACGCTCTTAGTAGGCTGTTGTTGTAGCGTTGCGGCCGTGAAAAT